>NC_032022.1:4179965-4180252 GCF_001865875.1 Lupinus angustifolius
GTGGAAAGGGTTGAAAGACCACTAAAGTTATACTGTGACAATAAATCCGCCGTTTTGTTCTCCAACAAGAATAGGAGTTCGGCAAAGTCATAACACATCGACATTCAGTTCCTAGTTGTTAAGGAGAAGGTACAAAGTGAACAGCTTTCCATAGAACACTTAGGCACTAACTCCATGATTGCGGATCCTCTTACAAAATCTATCACACCCAAGGTCTTTCATGAGCATACTGCTCACATGGGTGTTCTACAGTGTGAGGATTCTTTGGTTTAGTGGGAGTTAGAAAG
>NC_032022.1:4180352-4186979 GCF_001865875.1 Lupinus angustifolius
TACAATAAGGTTTTATGTTATTATTAAGGATCTCACTAAAGTTAAGTAGGACCAGTTGAAAATTGACATGTACAGATCATATTCATGTGATTTTCTTGCTACACATTTCATGTTGAATCTATGTCATTTAGTTGTGTCAATGTTGGTGATTATTGTTGAATTAGTCATGATTGATATGGAGAAATTCATTATGATTCGATATGGAGACAAGACTAAGGACGGGATAATTTGGGTATGTCTGAGTCATAATGGCAATATTTAAGCGCGCAATAAAGATAACTCGTACGGAGAATCATATGTGTGACCAGTGGGAGATTGTTAGAATTTCTGACAATTTATGGGTCACAAATATAATTATATAATTGTGTTATGGCCATTATGCAATTAGCCAAAAATATAAAATGATCTTCAGTATAATTTGGTGGCTAAGGGCATATGTGTCATGAAATAATATAAGTGTAGATACATTCCGGAATTTCTGATTTGATGAAGGGACTGAATCAGAATTATTGCAACTAAAGTAGTAACCACTACGGGGTTACTTTTATGGGTTATGGTCCCCATTTGTAGAGCAATAGGTTTTCAGGTGTAATGGTTGAGGAGAATAAGGTAGGATGAGGATAGTATTATCCATAAGGATATAACACTATCAACTCATCCATAAGGCTATAATATAAGGCATAGTCCTCACATAAGGCACCAAGACACCATAAGGCAAAACATTCAAGAAACTAAGGCACTCTCTCTCATTCCCCTCTAGAAAGAAACTAAGGAAAACCGTAAGGCGCTCTATCATCTGGAAGATCATCTCACTCTCATACCTTCGAGATTCCGGAAATGGGTCAACAACAAGGTATGTTCTTCATCTTCACCATGAACTCATTTGGGGTTTCTTCGGTCTGGACCATGGATGTTCCATTCGGGTGTATGTATGGGCATACACATTAGGTTGTGGGAACAAAGCCATGGTATGGTCATAAGGACTTCCGCATTTAATCTATGGATTTCGGATGGAGGAATTCTCCAACATTTCACACATAGTTGATCAAGTATCAACAATAATGATAGCCTCTAATTTTAATCAAGTCCAACAAAATGATAAGTACATTTTTATTATAAATAAATCAATTCAAAACTTAACCAAAATAATTTATTGTTTCAATTTAGGTTGCATACTAAAACAGACAAAGATATGATTCCCCTTTTAATTTTAATTTTTTAAACGTGATAGTAATAAGGATTGAAATATAACCCTTGTTGGTACTATTTATAGATTATAGTTTTTGCTTATTTTTTTAAAAAAATATACGTTGTAATCCTTGTTTGGTTAACTATTGAGATAAATTTTCGACTTATATTTATGAAAAGGTAAAAAGTGACTTCTTCTCTTTTATAGTGGATTGTTTTTTTATTTGCAGATTGCTTATTTTTCCATAAGTAAAAAGTGACTTTTCATTGGACTGCTTATTTTATTATTAGTATAATATTTATTTTTTATATAGTCTAATTCAAGTTTAACAACTTTTATTTATCCGTGTCATGTTATTTTTAAAAATTGATATTGATTTTTATATTGTTTTTTATTTTAATATTTTTTAGATGTTCTTTTGTGGATGAATGGTATGGTCGGACTGGAGGTCCGAGTAAGAATCTTTTGTGGATGAATGGCAAGCGGCATCCAATCAAGGATAGGGAATCCAGTTCAGAATCTGATGCTTCTTCTAGTAACAGGTTGCAGATGTCGAGAACATAAATGGGAAGGGCAGATAGGTTTTCGATTCACGAGATCTTGGATGGACCTGACTCTCGCTACTGGTGGGTGATCGGTAAGTGCTGGGCACCGCTAGCTACTTCCCGAAGGGTGTGACGTCCTGTGCTATAGTGTTGGCAATGCTATAATATTTTCTCGACTTTATTAGAATCAACACATCTTATAATGCTAGTAGTCCCTTCCTTGAACAAATATGGTTCATCCCAAACATATGGTTAACTTCCTTGAGAAATTTTTTTCGTTGCTGGTAATTAAAATTTTCAGGAATAATTCCCGATGCTTTGTAATTTGAAATATCAGCAAACCATGGTCGTTATGCTAAAAGGAATAATTTTTCATCGAGAAATTTTTCGACTATTTCATTTTCTTCGTTCGTGACTTCTTTGTTAATTAATCATAACAAATGATTAACCACTTGATATTCTTTTTCGCTCTTGTCACGAATTTCTATGTCAAGTTCCTGTAGGAATAGCACCCATCGAATTAACCGTGGCTTGGAATCAGGTTTCTTTAGAAGATATTTGATTGCGGCATGGTTAGTGTAAACAATAATTTTGGCCCCAATCAAATAACTTCTAATTTTTTCCAAAGCAAATACTATGGCTAGTAACTCTTTTTCAGTGGTTGCATAATTAACTTGTGTTTCATTTAAAACCTTACTAGCATAGTGTGCATGGAAAACCTTTTCCTTTTTCTGCCCCAAAACTGCACCAACTGTGGAATCACTTGTATCGCACATTAATTCAAACGGTAGATCCCAGTTTTGTGTAGTTATGACAGGGGCAATTACCAAGCTATTTGTTAATTTATTGAATGCTTCTAAATAAGAATTATCAAAATTAAAAATAGAATCTTTAAGAAGTAAATTGCAAAGGGACTTAGCTGTTTTCGAGAAGTCTTTGATAAATCTACGATAGAACCCAACGTGTCCTAGAAAGCTTCGTATTCCTTTGATATTAGTTGGTGGAGGCAACTTTTCTATCACTTATATCTTTGCTTTATCGACTTCCATTCCTTTTGCTGAAATTTTGTGCCCAATACAAGTCCTACTGTGACCACGAAATGACACTTTTCCCAATTTAGTACCAAGTTTGCTTGCGCGCATCTTTTCAGCACTATCTCCAGATTTTTTAGGCATAACTCAAATGAATCTCCAAATACTGAAAAATCATCCATGAAGACCTCAATGCATTTTTCCACCAAGTCGGCAGAAATAGTCACCATACAACTTTGACGAGTAGCAGGATCATTACATAATTCGAATGACATTTTTTTATACGTATACACACCGAAATGACAAGTAAATGCTGTCTTTTCTTGGTCTAATGGATCAACAATAATTTGGTTGTAACCCGGGTATCCATCTAGGAAACAATAGAAGGTTCACCCTACTAGCCTTTCAAGCATATGATCCATGAAAGGTAGCGGAAAATGATATTTTCTTATGGCTGCACTGAGTTTGCGGTAATCTATGCACATCCTCCATCCAGTAACAACTCTGGTTGGGATTAGTTCATCATTTTCATTTGGGGTTATCGTCATTCCTCCTCTTTTATGTACTACCTGAACTAGACTAACCATTTGCTATATAAAATTGGGTGAATCATACCAGCTTCAAACATCTTCACCACATCTTTTCTGACCACTTCCTTCATAGTTGGGCTGAGTCTTCTTTGTGGTTGTGCACAAGGTTTGTAATCATCTTTCATCATAATTTTTGTGCATACAATATGATGGACTAATTCCTTTCAGATCTGTCAATGTCCAACCACGTGCTTTTGGTGTTGTTCTAATACTCAAACCAAAATTTGCTCTTATAGAGTGGAAAGTAGATTGCTGATAATTACTGGTTTGTTGGAATCTCCTTCCAAGAACACATATTTCAAACGGGATGAAATTTCCTTCAACTCTAGCTGCAATGATGATTTATTGTTTCCACTCTGGATATCTTCCAACTTTTTTTGTAAAGGGAGGATCTCCTTTGTTACATCAAGAGTTTTGATCAGTTCTTTGATCTAATTTCCTTCTGCAAAATCTGCAGGCATCTCCAAAGGTTCATCTAGTTGAGGTTGCTCACAAATCTCATCAAGAACATCTATTTGAAAGCATTGTACCTTGTCCATTGGATGACGCATCACCTCGAAAATGTCACACCAAATTTCTTCATCATCTACACGGACTTTCAGTTTGCCATTTTCCATATCTATTTCAATCTTCGCCGTTCTCATGAATGGCCTCTCCAAAATATGAGTATTTCTACATCTTTAGAAATGTCAATGATGGTGAAGTCAACATGAATGCGAAATCTGTCAACTTTAACCGGAACATCTTCAACAACTCCTTCTGGATATTTTATAGATCTATCTGCAAGTTGTAGAGACATTCTAGTTGGTTTCAGCTGAACACCTCCAATTCTTCTCATCAACGATAATGACGTTAGGCTGACACTAGCTCCCAAGTTAACAAGTGCTTTTCCCACATTAACTTTTCCGATTATGACCGGGATAGTCACACAGCCAGGGTCTTTTTTTTCCTGAGGTATGTTGGATTGCAAGATAGCACTGCAACTTGCATTAAGGTGAATAACTTCTGCATCCTGATAGCTTTCTTTTTGGATAGCAAATCCTTCATAAATTTGGAGTGAACATGCATTTGCTCCAAAGCTTCGGAAAATGGAATATTAATTTGCAAAGACTTCAATAATTCCACAAACCGTTTGAATTGCTTCTTTTTTTCTTTGGATTTTGAAGAAGCTGTGTGATATGGTATTCTTTCTTTCATTACCGAGTTTTTTTTTCTTTTTGTACCCCACTAGTTTATGGTACATCATTATTTTTTTTGTACAATTTTTTTCTCTTTCTATTTTTTTTCATTTTTTTCTTCCTTTCTTTCTAATTCTTTTTCTTTTTCAACACCCACAACTTTTCCATTTGTAGTTGTGATACTTTTGAAGTATACTGAAATAACTGAATTTGATTAAATTTCAGTTATTTGCCTGATTTTATCTCCCATTTTTTATAGCATCTTTAGTTCCTTTTTAATGTGTGATTTTTATTTGTATAAACTGCTCTAGTATTTGACTTATGAAACAAATTTTCTTACGAACAAGGCTATGTTGTTGGCTGCAATCTTTACACCAAAAGTTTCTGTTTTTGATATTTATTAACTGTTAGGGTAATTCTGCCATTTTTTATGTACTTGATCTAGATTCTGCTGAAACATCTGCATGCAGTTATCAACTTCATCGTGAATATCAATGTTCTGATTGTAAGCCATATTCCTAAAATTTAAACAAAAATAAAAATCGTATCTATTTCCAACATAGAAATTAGTGAGAAAAGAAATCTACAACATAAACAATAACAAGATTAGAGTAAAGTTAATTATTTACATTTTCATACAAATTCAAATTGATTTGTACAAAAGTAAAGAAAAAGATTTTTATATAACATTATTAATAATATAGCATAGTAAATAGTAATTTCTATTCTTTAGCAATTCCCAGCAGTGGTGCCAATTTGTTTAAAGATTTTTTTTCTTGCTTGGTAAGGCAAAACATGTTTCTAATAGATTTATTTAGTTACTGGTTTATTCTTTGCTCGCCATCTCGGCCTTGTTGGAAAGGATTTCCAACGCCGACATAATGGTTTCAAGAATATTTCATTTAATAAACAAACTTAGCTTTATTGAATTATTAGCAACTTCATACCATCTCGGTTTTGTGGACTAAATTCTAACACCGGTTTAATGGTATGAATTTAGAAAATTAACACAAATGAAAATGAGTGATATTTATTTATTTAGTGACTTTATTTATTTACTCCATTTTCGAGTTCCTTTTAACCATACCATAAAGGTCGGTCTCATTTTATTAAGTTAATCATACCATTTCTTACAAAGGGCTGGTATCAAAGAATAATAAAATAAACAAAAGAATAGAGTTAGAAGTTAACTGTACCACTTCTTTTGAAGGGTTGATATAAAGAATAAAGCAATAAATAAATGTAAGTTGCGGAAATGCAAATGACAAAAAGTAAATGTTAGTTACTGAAAGTAAATGACTGAAAATAAAAGTTAGTAGTTAAATCACTCATTATGATTGTGTATTTTTCTTTTTCACAACGATACAATTTATGAATTAAATTTCACTTTGTTTCAAGGTTTCTTTCTTTGTCAACAAATAAATTTATAAGTTAACACTTTACTATTTTACAGATGCATCTCTTTCAAGATTCAACTGTAGTATAGTATAAGGTTATGTCGAACCACAAAGAATTGCCTAATAGAACATTATTATAAACATGTTATGTTACTAATAAAGTTTTAACATATTTTTGGTTTGATTTTTTTATGGAATTTGAACAAGTAATCATAAACGTAAACAACTAATATGCACAAATTCTTGACGATAAAATTAGTTTGAATGATGAAAATAATTTTTAACATGTTTCTTATGAAAAATATTTATAAAAGTTATGTGTTATACTTTGGTTATTCCAAACATCAGTTCATAAAATTTCCCCCAGTCCCCCGGTGAGAAAAGGTGATTTTCAAACCTTGCAAAATATACTAATTAATAGAAAATTGTCACTCGATGAAATAAGTAGTCACGTCTCATTCTATGCCCCATAAACATTGATTAGCCTTGATTACAAGTTGCTTAAAATAAATTCTTTGATTTGGAAAATGAACTAAGGTGTATTCATACTTTTTAGTTCATTTGTCAAGACTTTAAAAAGAAGCGTTTTGGATCTTGAAATCAAGTTTTAGGTGATCAAGCTAAAACCGCATTAAGTATTTTCTAAAGAATTATGATTGAAAAAGTTAAACTTAGATATGATTCAACATAATGAAAC
>NC_032022.1:4187079-4187985 GCF_001865875.1 Lupinus angustifolius
CACTTTAACATGCACAAATGAGATTGCAAAATGAATTTTTACATCTCATTTGATTACTCCTGCTCCTCTTGAATTAAAGAGAAATACAAATAAAAGTTACCTAAGCTACTTTGGAGTAGAAATTCTCCAAGAAATTACAAAGAAGAAGTAGAAGAAGAGAGAAATTCAGATGGAGGTATGAATGTGAGAATGTATGTGAAAAATGAAATGCCTAAAGTATGTTGAGGTGCCTCCTATTTATAGGAATTTTCTGCCACCGCCAAGCTGCTCTCTTCCACCGCCAAGCTGCTGACCAAACCCTTCACATGGGTTTGATCACTGGCCAAGCAGCTTAGTCACTTGCTTGGGGCTGAGTCACGCAAGCTATGGTGAGCTACTTGCCCAACTATTATGAGCTACTTCTGAAAAGCCTATGGAGACTACTTGGAGTGAGGTCATGCATGATGTTATGGTTTCTTGGTGGCTAAGTCAACTTGACCAACTTGCTGAGTGCATACCGCCAAGATCCTATGTGGCACCACTAAGCTGAATGCTTGAGCAACTTTGACCATACAGATGTTGATGTGCCTTGGTGCTTGCTGATCTGGCCAGGTGTGTGGTTCCAAGCTGAGCGGTCTAGATGCCACACTAGGCTACTTAATGAGCACTTAGAGTATGTCATTCGTGTGGTGGCCCGTTGATAAATGCAAAACATATACACTTTTCACCATCATTTTATGGCACTTGTCTTAAGGATAATTGAGAAAAAACTAACTTAAATAAAATAATTTTTGTATAAAATATCACAATCTTGTAAATTTGTGTTTGTATTTCTTTTTATGTATTTTGTAGGATTTAGAAAGAAGAAAAAAAGAGAGAAAAAAGACTCATGGTCAAAAAGAAAAAGAAGTCAAAATCAAGGTGCTC
>NC_032022.1:4188085-4188771 GCF_001865875.1 Lupinus angustifolius
CAAGCCACGCTAAGCTGACCTGGACCAAGCTGCTCAAGCAAGCAACTGAGTGGACCTGCTTGGCCGCTCAGCCTAGCACCAGACTAGTCCTGACACAGTCAGCACTCAAGCTTGACATGGTCAGACATGAGCTTGGCACATGCCCAAGCTGCTCAACAAGCAGCTTAGCGGTGCAACCAAGCAGCTCAGCGGATAACCAGACTCCTGCCCAGATCAGTAAGTACCAGGCCACGTCCCAGTCAGCATGGTCAAAGCTACTGAACAAGCAGCTTAGTGGTGCTACAGGTGTGCTAAGTAGTGTGCTTCCAGACTTGACTTAGCCATCAAGCGAACCATGAAGTCACCAATGACATCACTTCAAGTGGCCCACCATAGGCTTTTCAGAGTAGCCCACCATAGCTGGTCCCATAGCTCACACCTAGCTTTGGTGAGTCAAGCATAAGGAGGTGACCAAGCAACTTGATCAAGTGACCAAACCCATGCTGAAGGGTTTGGTCAGCTGCTGAGCGGCGCTAACAAGCAGCTCAGCGGCTCCAGGGAACTTATATGAATAGAGGCACATTTCATTCGAAAAAAAGATACATCTCTCACATTTTACCTAGAAATTCTTCTCTGAAGTTATCTCTTCTTGGTCTTAGTTCTTAGGAACTTTATTTAAGTAAGTTTTATAATTTTAGTTTATAATT
>NC_032022.1:4188871-4189078 GCF_001865875.1 Lupinus angustifolius
ATCAATTAAAAAGGAAAACACACCAAGGAAGAGGAGTTCCGCTCTCAATAAGTTGGCACTACTGTTAGGACGATTTGTTGAGGGGGGAAGACCTACTCCTCCAAAATAACCTATGAACACCCGTTCCAGGGTTGTGTTCTGACCGTGCTAGGTTGGTGTCAAGGCCAGCCAAGCATGGGTTTGGTCCAAGCTAAGCTGCTTAGTGAG
>NC_032022.1:4189178-4190954 GCF_001865875.1 Lupinus angustifolius
TTTGCTTGCACTTGATTATTTCATCTCTTTTCTACTTAAATCCTACAAAATAAAGTAAAGAAGAAATACACAAAGAAAATATACAAGATTGTGATATTTTATCCAAAAAATGCTGAATTAAGTTGGTTTTCTCAATTGTGACATGGATAAGGGCCACAAAAAGTGTGAATTTTAGGCATTTTTAGCACTTATCAATTGGCTGCACTCTTTGGAAATTTGCAAGAGCATGAGTTGGAATTGACCCAACTTGAATAGTGTGAAGAGCAAGAGAATAAGAGAAAAAATATTTCTCTCAAAGCTAAAGTAGAGGCATATGAATGCTTAGTAAATGAGGCAGAAAAAGAGGAAATAGAAGACATGAGCATGCTGATGAAAATGTTTAGTAAATTCCTGAAAAGGAATAAAAGTGGTAAAACTGGACAACCAAGGAAATTCACCAAAAGTAATAATGTTTACACTTCAAATCAAAGCTTCAACTGTTTGAATATGGAAAACCTGGTCATATGAAAATGGATTGTCCTATATTGAAGAAAAATCATTTCACGACAAAATTTGAAAAGAAGACCAATAGACATGTTTACATTGCATGGGAGGATAATGAGAGGATACTGTAGGGATCTCTTGATATGTTTCAGAATGGATGACTGCAAACCTATTGCCACCCCTATGGGTTCTAGAACATACATTGATGCTGATGAGACTTGAAAATGCATTGACATCTCTAAGTATTGATGTATGATTGGTTCCATTCTTTACCTTACTGCAAGTAGACATGATATTATGTTTAGTGTTTGTCTTTGTGCACGTTATCAAGCAAAGCCTAAAGAGTCACATCCTAATGTCGTCAAAAGGATATTAAAATATCTTAAATGATCACTTGATGTAGGACTATGGTATCTTAAAGGAAGTATATTTAACCTGGTAGGATATTCGGATTCAGATTTCACTGAATGAAAATCTGAGAGAAAAAGTACAAGTAATACTAATCATATTCTTGGAAATTCCCTAGTCTCTTGGTCCTTTAAAAAGCAAGCTTGTGTTGCTCTAAGTACTGATGAGGCAGAATACATAGTTATAGGAAGTTGTTGTGCCCAAATATTGTGGCTCAAGCAACAATTGCAATTAAACATTCCCGGACTAAACATATTGATATAATGCACCACTTCCTTAGGGACCATGTCCAAAAGAAAGATGTTCTCTTAGAATTTGTTGATACACATGAACAACTAGAAGATATCTTTACAAAACCTTTGGGTAATGAACCTTTTTACAAACTTAGACTTGAACTAGGTATCCTTGATGAAGCATATCTATCTTAACATGTTGATATGTACATTATATGTGCTTCATTATATGTATTTCATGCCTATATTTACTTTTATATGCTTTTCAATGCTTAATTTTAATCATTTTGGGGTATGTATTTTGTTACCATGTATGGGTAATCTATTACAAGGCATCAATGGCAAAAATTATTCAAAATCCAGCCAATGTAATCGATTAACTGCCCAAACAGAAGGTTTGAGTAATTGATTACTCAATCGTGGTAATCGATTATATTCTGGACTATTTAAGGCAAAAATCAGATTTTTGAACTTCATATTCTTCATTTTCCCTCCTTCCAACCATGATACCCCCCCCAACTTCGAAAAACTTCATTTCTAAACCGTTTTGCTTGATTTTTGTGGTGTTTCATACCAAATTTTTACTCCTAAACACATTCCTACCATCATTTTTGTGTTTAGAGTTCTAAATCAAAAACCCCAAATCTCAAAA
>NC_032022.1:4191054-4191303 GCF_001865875.1 Lupinus angustifolius
TAACAACAACAAAAGAAAATATATGAGCAACAATAATACAACCATGCATTTAATATTTGTGGGCTGGACTCTCTCAAAAAAGTCCCTAGTGGAGTCGCCAGCTGTCACGCCCCGATTTTCGGCTACGCGACCTCTCGAGTCGCCACTACATTTTTTACTGTCAAAAATGTAGAAAAATATTTTTTAGCCCAATTACCTTGGGCCTTTTGGATTTTTGATATCCAGGTTCGGAAGTCGGTTACGGGGTAG
>NC_032022.1:4191403-4193346 GCF_001865875.1 Lupinus angustifolius
GAGTCAACTATTGGATGAACTTTCAAGAAATGCTCCTCTTCTACATACATTGTTTCTTAACGGCCATTTTGATCAGGTACAGGATTAATTTTTCATCAAAGTCAATATAATTAAATCATGTATATATTATGAGTAGATTCTGTCACTAATGTTTTGAACATTATGAGTATATTTTATTCTATTTGTCAATTTATCTTGATTTGGGATATCATTTCTTTTGATTTTTTAGTTATTACTATAGAGTTTTTTTTTCATGCAGTTCCTAAGTCATGCTCACAATAACAATCAAACACCAAAGTTCAACAATTTAACTCACTTGGAACTTACTCCTAAAGGAGACTATGGATGGAATGTGTCTATAGACATACTCATACTTTACAAGTCTCCTAAACTTGAAGTTCTTGTCATTGAGGTTAGTAAAGGGTAATGTAATCCTGCATTTTCTTCTCTTCACTTGGTTTTATTATAGAAAAATTATTACCAAGGATTTCTTAACAAAGATATAAATTCCAAAGAGTAGAAAACTTCTTAATGCAACATGCATGTGGATATAGTGTATCATTAACATGGGATGCTATATATTATTGAGAAAAAATATATGTACCGGTAGTGTTTTAGGTTCATACACTGTAACTGTATCATTCAATATTCATATTTAATTATGATTGACTTTTTAAAAAAAGTACAAATGAATAGTAAAGAACATAGTGACTGTATATGAATCTTTACAGCGACATGCATAAATATTACACTATATACTATTAGTGGATTGTATTATATACTAGGTCAATCCGGTTCACACTTTTTTATATTCATTTTATCCGTTTTAACTTTATAATTATGAAATATTCCTCCTTGATATATAGGGTTATACTCCTCCTATTGATGATGAGCCCAGTTGGACAAATCAACAATTTGTTCCTACATGCATATCATCAAGTCTTAAAATAGTGAGATTTGACGAATTTAAGGGTCAAGATTTTGAGTTGGAGATGATAGGATGTATACTGAAATATGCAAGAGTCTTGGAATACATGAAAATCAAAGTAAAAATGTCGAGTAAAAAGGCAAAGAAGAAGATTATAAAAAAAATAAAAGCTTTTCCAAAAAGCTCTTCAGAAGCTAAAGTTTCATTTTGGTAAAACTATACAGACCCTCCTCCATCTTTAGGTTATGAGATAGGACCCATCTTAACTCATATCTCCTTATACCTTTTTCAGTGTAATATATAGTGAATATTTCTATATATTAGTCATTTATACTTGAACTTATATGAGAACTTGTGGTTGACCTTTACTTGTATATCCCATTGCCCTTATCATTGGCAAATATCGTATTATTTAGATGGACTTAATTTTTTTTAAAAAGATAAGCAATAAATATTTGAAAACATTTACATATACACATATATATACATATATATTTTTTGATACATACATATATTTGGGTTAATAAAATATATATTTCAGATAGATTATATACTGTAAATTTAGATAAGGATTTTAAAATTATATTAGTGTTTAATATTAGTTAAACATAAATGTTATATGTCAGTACTATTATGAAAAAAATTTAGAATGTTAAGAAAACTACAATTAACGCAGAAGTTACGCACTATTTTTTTATATCTTAACATTACATCCAACATTTTTGACATCTTACTAGAAGAAAACAATAAACATATTATGAGTAGTAATTACAAATTCTCATCCCGAGATCTCTAAGTACCTTACGCACTCACGAATATTTATACCCTTGGATAACACTTTTCTAAGTTACTCTATCCCCTTTCTATTCACACCCCGTGAAAGAAAGATTATTGCAATGAATGAAGAATTTCAATAATCGGCTTTGGATTGCCTTTACAAGTATGAAATTTTATAACACTTGCAATCCAATCAACTCTCTTTGTATACTTAGTAATAATGCTCTTTAAGATTATA
>NC_032022.1:4193446-4194162 GCF_001865875.1 Lupinus angustifolius
TTACTGACAGTGGGTAATCGATTACCCAAACTCTCTGTCCACTGTTCTTTTAAAAAAAGAATTAGAGTAATCGATTACACCATTTGGGTAATCGGTTACTCAACTTTTGTAAAACTGGTAATCTGTTACTCAAAGGCAGTAATGGATTACTCTGAACAGTTTTAAGTTGGATAACTCTTTTTCTCTCACATGTAACTTGTTACTTGAATGAAGTAACCTGTTACACATCATTTAAAAAAAATGTTTTAAGTATTTTTCAAGTGTTTCATTATTCTTTAAAAATAGTTTGAGCATTACTACTTTGCATAACTAGGAGTTTTAGGATAGAAGTACTTATAGAGACTTAATCTAATTTTCTTGAAGCTTTATTCTTCTTTGTCTTCATAAGTATTCTTCCTTTTCTTCTTTTTGGTGATGTTGGTGTCTTCATCAAAACCGTGCCAAGGTCAGGAGCAAAGATCTTCCTCACAATCTCCCCCTTTTTGATGATGACAAACCAATATGTTCTTGACAGTGTAGTTTTCTGTATTTTCTGAGAGTAGCATACTTTGTGATATATCTTGACTTATCTTGATTATGCTCCCCCTATCTTGTATGCTCCCTCTTTCATTTGGAGTTAAGTGCCTGGAATAAAGTTTGAAAGAAAATACACTCTCCCAACTTTTTCTCCCCCTTTTGACTTCATCAAAAAGTAGAAAAGCCAAGAGTCCAACATA
>NC_032022.1:4194262-4197989 GCF_001865875.1 Lupinus angustifolius
ACTTATCCAGAAGTATGCAGCAATAACTCAAAAACAAACAACAGCTAAGTAACAATTTGTCCGAGATTTTAAAGTAGAATAACCAGAAAATCCTAATAGGTATACTAAGATTCAAGCTCCGAGTTATCTTCATCTGTAACCATGTTGTCCATCCTAGAGGAGAGGCAATGAAGTTCATATCGGGTTTGTTGATTCTGAGAGTCGAGAGCATCCATCCGGTTAGTGATGTAGCCTTGGAGAGAAACCAACTCATCCATAATCATTTGATTTGAGGGCATGGCAGCAGATGAGGACGATTGGGCATGAAACTCAGGTGGTTGTGGACAGATGGTTCAGCATCAGTAGTCGGCTTGCCGGTTCTATGAGTATAAGTGCGGGTTCGAAGGTCTTTGGTAAAACCCATTTTATGGATCACATCCACAACAATGTGGCTTTCTCGAAGATTCAGAGACAGCTTTGTTTCACCAGTCATAGAAACTCTGAAATGCTGAAGAATTTTGGTTATAAAGATCGTATATGGCAAAGGGCTTTGAGTACCTCTAACGGTCCACATTTATCTCATTATCATCAGAGCCCAATTGATTTTGATGTTAAACTTTATGACATACATCAATTGGAGTTCTATGTCACTTATTTGAGAATGATTTGAAAATTTTGGTATTATGACATAGCTCAAAAAATAATGAATCAAACGTTCCTTGAGATATCCAGCAGATAGGATGTCTCGGTGTTTGACAGTCTCTCCAAAGTCTTGTTGCTTACGCATTTCTATTTCTCTTTTTGAAAGTCTACATAACGAATGATAAAAATCCTTTCGATCATAATCATCACATTCACATACAAGGCCGAAACCTGTTATCTTACCTTGATAGGGTATGTTACATAACAATTAACTGAAATTTTTTAGATCTAAAATAATGTCTTTTCCTTTGACATAGGATGTAAGATGATTTTTCCGAAAGTTCATGTTACAATAAAATATTCGCACAAGTTCGGGATAAATGTCGTTTGTTTCACAACAAAAGTCAAAAAGGTTTTGTTGACGTAAGAGATAACGGAAAAGAAAATCTTCAAACTCAAAATTATTAACATTACCGTATTTATGAGTAAAAATAGCGCGACCATGGAAGTGTTCCTCAAATATCTTGCGTTGCACATCATTAGCAATAAGCCTTGTCAAGTCCAGAGGGTTACAATTATATTACCATTTATTAGTGCTTTATTATAAGTTAAACATAAATTTTAAATGTCAGTACAATTATGAAAAAAATTGAGAATGTTAAGAAAACTACAATTAAAACAAGTTACGCAATATTTTTTAATATGTTAACATTACATCCAACATTTTTTATATCTTACTAGAAGAAAACCATAAACTATATGTAGTATCATAAACTAAGAAATAATATTTTATACAAAAAAATCATATGATATTGATGTACATTGAGCACTAATTATTAACTTTTTGTTTAATTATACAATTAATATAAAAGTTTAAATATGATTTTTGTTCCTAATTCATGCCGAATTTAGTCAAGTTTTTAATTTTTAGTTGTTGCATTTTTAGTCGATATTAATTCTAATCATTGCCTTCAACTTTGGATTGGAAATGTTAACATTGAGGGACTAAATCCTTCTCAGAAACACAGACTAAAATCAAAACACTGACTAAAATCAATGTGCGCCATAAATGTCGGGACAAAGACACACTCATTATATACCATGTAATTTTCTATTTTAAGTATTTAGTCACTCCATATTAGCATAGTATGACCAACATAATGACAATGTCTAAACTTAAATCTGACTAAAAATTGAGGGACAAATTAAAACAGTTAAAGAAATATAGAGAGTAAAATAAAAATGAGCGATAAATGTTGGAACCAAAATCATATTTAAGACTAACATGAAAGCAAAAAAATAACAACTTGAGTGAGACACAATTCAAACATTGAATTATTTGATGACAATAGTTAGCTATGATTAGAACAATTGTAATAATAAGAGATGTGTCAATGAACAACTATTTTGAGTCAGCAACCACCAAAGCTTATTACAAATGACTGTTAGGCATGTTTATGGGCGAGTCATGAGTATATGGGTGAAATCTTGAGATCTTGTCAGTTTATATGAGGTTACCCTACCTCTCATCTAAATTCAACAAAGTTTGACTTTGTGTATGATTTGACTTTATTTCATAATGCAAACTAATACGAGTTTGATAACAACCATTCTTAGGATTTTATAGGCTTAGCGATAGCAAAACGGGCAATGCATGCAAGTCAGTCTGCATAGCCAACAATTATTGACAGAGAATACAAATTAAGTTTATTTATTCATTTTACTAACTCATTTGTCCATCAAGCCCACAAGCATGTCTATTTGGCAATATGTACAGTCCACAAACATTTGTACATGTAATGTGGAGAGTCCGTAAGCTTAGTGTTAAAAAAAGAAGTAAATTTCAAATAAATTATCATGTAATCGAATTTAGTTCTTAAAAAATTATAATCTAATGCAATTTGTTGAACTTTAAATAATATGTCAAATTTTACTTTTTGAAAATTTTACATTTTTAATTATTGATCAATCTCCACCGTCAGCCCGCATGTGCATTTTAAAATGGGCATAACATGATAATTTGCCCAAAATTTGTAAGTGGACATGCTTTGTGTTCGCTTTTGATTTTTGGGCATGGGCTAAACGAGCCAAATGACCCATTTTGTCATCACTATTTGGGATTGATAAGTGTCAATCATGCCTAAATTTCATACACTTTTATGACACTTATGTTAAGCATAATTGAGAAAAACCAACTTAAAACAATACTTTTTGTATAAAATATCACAATCTTGTATATTTGTGTGTGTATTTCTTTTTTATGTATTTTGTAGGATTTAGAAAGAAGAAAAGAAGAGAAAAAAGACTCATGGTCAAAAAGAAAAAGAAGTCAAAATCAAGGTGCTCAAGTAGGCAGCTGAGCGTGGACCAAGCAAGCAGGCAGTTGAGCGTGGACCAAGCCACGCTAAGCTGACCTGGACACCAGCCTGATCTGGATCAAGCTGCTCAAGCAAGCAGTTGAGCGGACCTGCTTGGCAGCTCAGTCTAGCACCAAACTAGTCCTGACACGGTCAGAACTCAAGCTTGACATGGTCAGACACGAGCTTGGCACATGCCCAAGATGCTCAACAAGCAGCTTAGCGGTGCAACCAAGCAGCTCAGCGGAGAACCAGACTCCTGCCCAGATCAGCAAGCACCAAGCCACGTCCTTGTCAGCACAGTCAAAGCTGCTGAACAAACAGCTTAGCGGTGCAACAGGTGTGTTAAGCGGTGTGCACCCAAACTTGACTTAGCCATCAAGCAAACCATGAAGTCACCAATGACCTCACCCCAAGTGGCCTACCAAAGGCTTTCCAGAGTAGCTCACCATAGCTGGTTTCATAGCTCACAACTAGCTTTGATGAGTCAAGCATAAGGAGGTGACAAAGCTGCTTGATCAAGGTACCAAACCCATGCTGAAGGGTTTGGTCAACTGCTTAGCGGGGCTGACAAGAAGCTCAGCAGCCTGATAAGTGCCAAATATACCTAAAACTCATACATTTTTATGGCACTTATCTTAAGCATAATTGAGAAAAACCAACTTAAAACAATACTTTTTGTATAAAATATCACAATCTTGTATATTTGTGTGTGTATTTCTTTTTTATGTATTTTGTAGGATTTAGAA
>NC_032022.1:4198089-4199929 GCF_001865875.1 Lupinus angustifolius
GGAACAAGCCCCGCTGAGCTTACCTGGCCACCAGCTTGACCTGGACACCAGCCTGACCTGGACCAAACTGCTCAACCAGGCAGCTGAGCGGATCTGCTTAGCCGCTCAGCCTTGCACTAGACTAGACCTGGCACGGTCAGAAATCTACTATACACGGTCAGACACGAGCTTGACACAAGACCAAGCTGCTGAACAAGCAGCTCAGGGGTCCAACCAAGCAGCTCAGCGGAGAACCAGACTCCTGACCAGATCAGCAAGCACCAAGCCACGTCCTAGTCAACACAGAAGTTGCTAAACAAGCAACTTAGCGGTGAAGCAGGTGCGCTGAGCGGTGTGCATCAGACTTGACTTAACCATCAAGCAAACCATGAAGTCATCCATGACCTCACCTCAAGTAGCCCACCATAGGCTTTTCAGAAGTAGCTCACAACATCTGGTTTCATAGCCCACAACTAGCTTTGATGAGTCATGCCCAAGGAGGTGACTTAGCTAATTGGTCAAGGGACAAAACCCATTCTGAAGGGTTTGATCAGCTGCTTAGCGGTCCAGCTAAGCAGCTCAACGGTCTGGCAGTGAGGCCTATAAATAGGAGACCATTTCCTTCTAGCAAAACAGATAAAAACACACCAAAAAAGATAAAAAACACTTGAAAGAAGGAAATCTCTCACGATGAACCTCTCTTTGAAGTTCTTTCTTCATTTCTTAGTTTAGAGTTTTTATTTCAAGTAAGTTTTGTAATTTTTAGTTTAGAATTCAAGAGGAGAAAAGGAGAAGGCAAATGAGATGCACAAATCAATTTTATATTCTCATTTCGAACTCAAAAGTATCCAATTCTTGGATGGATAACTCATGCTTCTAAACATTTTCTTTTGAACAAGGTTATGTAATTTCTACTTCTTCTTAATTTATAAAAGTTTGAATTTTAATCATTCAAGTTAGTGCTTTGGTTAATATTATTTGTTTGAGAAGTACTTAATGCTCTTTTTAGAGTCTTATTTTCCAAGGTAAGCATGCTTTTCTTAAGATCTTACATTCATTACTAATTCAATATTTGAGTTGCCAATGGTTAGGGTGTGACAACCTAATCTCTTTTATGATCGTAGTATTGTTTAAGTGATGAATATAAGTGTTTATCATTCTACCATTTTAGGATATACACTAAAAGGAGGATTTCGGTGTTTGGGATTAATCAAAGTAAAACATAAGAATTTGTCTAAGTAGTTTGAACTCAAAAGAAGATGAGAAAAAATATTTTCCTTATTCAAAAAGATCTTGTCTCCTCAAGAATTTGTTAATATCTAGTTTTATGTTTATTGTTTACATGTTTATACTTTAAACAAAAACCAATCAAAATATGTTAAAATCCATTATTTGTGCATTGACATATTTATATGATTCATTTTATTAGGCAATTCCTTGTGGTTCGACATAACCCTATACTATACTACAATTGAATCTTGAAAGAGGTGTAAATTGTAAAATAGTAAAGTGTTATCAATAAATTTATTTGTTGAAAACACCTTTTAATATAAAAAAGTGATGAAGCTAACTTACTAACCTTTATTTATTGTTATTTACTTTTCGCATTTTATTTATTCTTTAATACCAACCTTCCATAAGGAAGAAGTTTGGTTTGATAACAAAATGAACCCGAAAGGGAGTAAATAAATAAAAAGTCACTTAAATTTATTATTCTTTTGTGCTTTAATTATTTATTTGTATCTAATAATTAACTACTCATCACTTTTATATATTAGAATACCATTAAACCGGTGTTGGAATTTATTCCACAAAACCGAGATGGTATTCAAAGGTACTTAATAATTATGTAATAGGTAAT
>NC_032022.1:4200029-4218970 GCF_001865875.1 Lupinus angustifolius
CGGCGTTGGAATTTATTTCAACAAAGCCGAGATGGTGAACAAAGAGTAAAACCGAGTTCTCTTACTTAATCAAACAAAAAAGACAAAAATGAGAGTATTAATCTTTCAACAAATTGACATTACTATCAGGACGATTTGTTGAGAGGAGAAGACTCCCAACTAAAATACACCGAAATACGCTTTCAACAAATTGACGCCGTTGCCGGGGAATTGCTTTAATAATAAAACATTTCATATTTATATGTCATTAATCAAATAATTATGCATAAACTTATTTTTCTTTTGTACAAATTATTTCTTTTTAACTTTGTACAAAAATGTGGATTATTAAATATGTATATTTTAATTTCTGCAAAGATGTACATTATGATTTCTTTACATACTAATTTCCTTTCTTTTCTTTACATCCTAATTTCCTTTCTTTTTGGAATAGACAAAATGATTAGTTTTGATCTCAAAATTTTAGATATGGACCAACATGTTGATCTGCAACAAGAAGTCGAGCAATTCCTTAGAGAATTTCAATCCAAGCTCAATATGGTTCATCAAAAAATTCAAGATCTTCCTGAACAAATAAGGCAAACCAATAGAGCAAGTTCTTTGTGCAATAATTGTGCAAACAATTAAAATGTCTATGCTTTCCAATCAACTCCTACTTATCATGACGAATTGGAGAAAATTCTTCACCAATTCATTCAAACCACTATCAATCATCAACTGAACACCAAGGATGGTCTCACAAAAATAGAAGACTAAATCAATAGTAAATCAACAGCTTGACAAAAACTTATCTGGTCAAGTCAGATTTTTGTGAAAGTGTTACAACTCGAAGTGGAAAGATAGTTGGTGGAGTTGAAAAACAAAAAGGAAGATTAGATGAAAATAATAATAATAAAGAAGAAAAAGAAAATAAAAAAGAAGGAAAATAAAAAGAGACTAGTGAGGTAAGAAAAGAAGAAAATCCAAACTCACTAGTACAGAAAAAAATACCCTACCCGATAGCTCCGTTAAAAGCCAAAAAAGAAGAAAAGTTCGCAAGATTCATGGAAATATTCAAAACTCTACAAATCAACATTCCTTTTGCTGAGGCCGTGGAGCAAATGCCTATTTACTCCAATTTCATGAAAGAACTACTAACCAAAAAGTGGAGCTACCAAGAAAAAGAAGTTGTTTCACTTAATGCCACCTATAGTGCAATTCTTCAAACAAACATTCCTCCCAAATCTAAAGATCCACGCAGTGTGACCATTCTAGTTACTATTGGAAATGTGTCCGTAGGCAAGGCTCTTGTCGATCTTGGCGCAAGTGTTAGCTTGATGCCACTGGTTACTATTGGAAATGTGTCCGTAGGCAAGGCTCTTGTCGATCTTGGCGCAAGTATAAGCTTGATGCCACTGACCACGATGAAAAGAATTGGAGGAATTCAATTAAAGCCTACAAGGATGTCATTGCAACTAGCAGATAGATCCATAAAATATTCTGAAGGAGTTGTAGAGGATGTCCAGGTCAAAGTGGACATATTCTTAATCCCTGTTGATTTTGCTGTCATTGACATAATTGAAGATACGGAGATCCCGCTCATTTTAGGGAGACCCTTTATGAGGACAACAAAAATGGGGATCGACATGGAAAATGGCAAACTAATAGTCTGAGTTGCGGACGACGAAGTCGAATTTGACATTTTCCAGGCAATGCATCATCTGAAGGATAAAGGAAAATGTTTGCAACTAGATGTTCTTGAAGAAATTTGTGCAGAGCACCCTCAACCTGATAATTCTTCGGAGATACAAGAAAATAAAGTGGAAGAAAAAATCATCAGACATTTTTTTGATGAATTATTCCTCCATCAAAATCCAAGTGGACCAGCCGAAAAAGAATCAGAACTGGAACTGAAAGAATTGCCACCCCATTTGAAATATGTTTTCTTAAATGGAGAAACCAACAATCGAGTTATCATCAATAGTGAGCTGTTCAAATTAGAAGAATAAAAACTTATACAAGTCTTGAAAAAGCATCAAGCAGCACTGGGATGGACCTTAAAATATCTCAAAGGCATCAGTCCATCATATTGCATGCATAAAATCATGATGGAAGATGATTGCAAACCATGTGCTCAACCACAAAGAAGACTTAATCCAACAATAAAGGAAGTAGTAAGGAAAGAGATTGTAAAAATGTTAGAGGCTCGCATGATTTACCCCATTTCAGATAGCAAATAGGTAAGTCCAGTCCATGTGGTGCCGAAAAAAGGAGGGATGATGGTGATCCGAAATGAAAACAATGAACTCATTCCGACCAGAGCTATTACTGGTTGGAGAGTTTGCATTGATTACCGCAAACTTAACACCGCCATAAGAAAATACCATTTTCCTCTACCCTTCATGGATCAAATGTTGGAAAGATTAGCCGAAAAAGCCTTCTACGGTTTCCTAGATGGGTATTCCGGATACAATCAAATTGCTATAGATCCATTGGACCAAGAAAAGACAACATTTACATGTCCATTTGGTGTTTATGCATACAGAAAAATGGCATTTGGACTATGTAATGCTCCTGCAACTTTTCAAAGATGCATGCTGGCTATCTTCGCTGATTTAGTGGAGAAATGCATCGAGGTCTTCATGGACGATTTTTCTGTATTCGGAGACTCTTTCAAAATTGCTTAACAAATTTGGAGACAGTTTTGGCAAGATGCGAGAAGACTAATTTGGTTCTGAACTAGGAAAAATGTCATTTCATGGTCACTGAAGGAGTTCTACTTGGGCATAAAATTTCAACTAAAGGAATAGAAGTTGATAAAGCTAAAATAGAAGTGATCGAGAAAGCCGAGATGGTGAACAAAATGTAAAACTGAGTTCTCTTACTTAATCAAACAAAAAAGACGAAAATGAGAGTATTAATCTTTCAACAAATTGACACTACTGTCAGGATGATTTGTTGAGAGGAGAAGACTCCCAACTAAAATACACTGAAATACGCTTTCAACACGGCCCTAGAAGAATTTCTATAAATAGGGCACATTCCATTCGAACAGATATATCTCTCACATTTTCACTCACATTTTGCCTAGAAGTTCTTCTCTGAATTTCTCTCTTCTTGTTGTTAGCTCTTAGGAACTTTATTTAAGTAAGTTTTGTAATTTTAGTTTATAATTCAAGACGAGAAAAGGATAAGGCAAATGAGATGCAAAAAACAATTTTATAATCTCATTTGGAACTCAAAGCATCTAATCCTTGGATGGATGGCTCATGCTCCTAAAATTTTCTTTTGAATATGGTTATTTATTTATACTTCTTCTTATATTCTAAAAGATTTGAATTTTAATCATTCAAGTTGGTGCTTTGACTACTTTTAATTGTCTGAGAAATTCTTAATGCTCTTTTTAGATTGATCACCTAAAAATTGATTTCAAGTCATAAAATTACTTGTCTCAAACACTGAACAAATAAACTAAGAAGTAGTTGTACTACCTAGTTTATTTTCCAAGTTAAGCATACTTTTCTCAAGATCTTATATTCATTACTACTTCAATATTAGAGTAGCCAAGATTAGGGTGTGACAACCTAATCTCTTTGTGGACGTAATATTGTTTAGTAATAAATGTAAGTGATTATTATTCTACCATTTTAGAACATACACTAAAAGGAGGATATTAGAACTTGGTGTTTGGTGTTAATCAAAGTAAAACATAAGAACTTGTCTAAGTAGTTCAAATTCATAAAGAAGTTGAGAAATATTTTCCTTATTCAAAATGATCTTGTCTCCTCATGAATTTGTAAATATGTAGTTTATTTTTCTTGTTACATTGTTTATGTGCAAAACAACAAAAAACCATCAAAATATGTTTACTCATTATTTGTGCTTTGACATATTCATATGATTCATTCTATTAGGCAATTCCTTGTAGTTCGACATAACCCTATACTATACTACAATTGAATCTTGAAACAGGTGTAAATTGTAAAATAGTAAAGTGTTATAACTAAATTTATTTGTTGAAACACCTTTTAATATACAAAAGTGATGAAACTAACCTACTAACTTTTATTTATTGTTATTTACTTTCCACAATTTATTCAACCTTCCTTAAGGAAGAAGTTTGGTTTGTTAATAAAAGGAACCTGAAAGAGAGTAAATAAATAAAGGTGACTTAAATTTATTATTCTTTTGTTCTTTATTTATTTATTGTTTCTAACAACTAACTATTAATCACTTTTGTACATTAGAATATCATTAAACCGGTGTTGGAATTTATTCCACAAAACCGAGATGGTATTCAAAGGTACTTAATAATTATGTAATAGGGGATTGCTTCGATACCATTTTACCGGCGTTAAAATTTATTCTAACAAAGCTGAGATGGGGAAAGAAGGAATAACTTATTTACATGATTATTAGAAGTAAGTTGTACCTGGAATATTCTTGAAACCATTATACCGATGTTGGAATTTATTTCAACAAAGCCGAGATGACGAACAAAGAATAAAACCAAGTTCACTTAGTTAATCAAATAAAAAGAAAACACACCGAAATGAGAAAAGGGAAACCTAAACCTTCCTTCCTCAAAATTAACTTTCAACAGGGCCTAAAAGGTGATAAAAACATTCCTCCTATCTTAAGGATGTTCTTAACTGAATAAGAACATTCTTACTCTGTTCTCTATTGTGAAAGTCTTATTTCTTGAGTTTTATTCTTAAATAAGAACATATTTTGGTAAATAAGAACAACAATTCATGGTAAGCAGGGATGACCTTTATGTGTTGTGATGTATTTTTTCTATTTTATGCATTTCATTTATATTTTTACTTATAATGAATTTTAGCGAATTTTAATTTATCAATAAATTATAGTGATTTTTAATTTATTAATAAATAAATAAGTATTTATTATTAATATTTTGTTATATTTATTGTAAAATATAAAAGTGTGGGGTAAGTTGTGGGACCCAAATAAGAATAAAAATGATATTTTGCATTGTGAAGAAAAAGTATATGTTGTTCTTAGTTTATAGGGAGTTGTAATAAATAATAAATTATAAAATAATGTATGAGACCCACATAAGAATGAAAATTTTGTTTGCTACTAGAGATGTTCTTAGTATAATCAAGGCTGATATAGTTCTCTCTAAGGGGTGAAATAACATTAGTGAAGAGCTTATGCATCGACTATGTATTTATACACCTTAAGAGACATTAGTTTTAATAGGATTCCTTATGACTCAAATCTCTTCTTGACATTCAGATATGAAGAAATTTATCCCTTATTGTGGGAACATCTCTTAGGTTTATCCTACAGATTTATCCAAACATGTTATATTGTATCATATCATTAAGAATTATGGATAATATAAATATGATATAATCTTTAATGTCCAAACATCTGACCTTTCTAAACAAGCCTAACAAGTTGGTTTCTAGATCTTTTAGGGACTGCTTGATAGTGGGTGTTTAGAGTGTAGGGAAAGATTTATGACCCATGAAGTACACTTGTTTGATGGCTCTTGATGTGGACATGAAAAATGACAAGCTGGACAACAATTCTAAGCTTAGGGGACCACAAATCAGTACAAGGCCCAATTGGGCAAAGGAAGTCCTTCGACAAGTCATCGTGAACTTAACAAAAACTAGCCCAAAGGAAGAGGAGTTTCCACCAAGGATGGTGCATTGTGTTGACGAATGAGTGACATGGTCGTGTTTCTCCTAGTTTGCTTGAGAGTTCATGATTCTTTCCCTTTTCTCTTTCTTTAACCTATATAATAATGGTATAAGGCCCCACAACGTGATGACCACCTGTGTTTACCAACTTATCACTTGGACTGGCTTTTAGTTTGTCATTTTTATAAGTTATGGGCTGCCATTTCATATGACTGTAACACCTTTATAATGTACCCTTAAACCATAAATGTAAGCAACCAAGAATTCACGTTCAATCCTATTTTTTGAGTTTTTAAAGTTACTTACTTAGGTTCTTGAGTGAAGTAACTAAGGACTTATCAAGGATCTAACGGGACTTAGATTTGGTCCTCCTAAGAACCTTGCTAAACATGGGAAAAGATTAGGGCATAACTATCCCCAACATATGGTCACAATAAAGGTACCGGGATCATGGGAAGAAGATGAGAAAATATCTTATCAAGGTCGGAATAGTTTGGCTATGAAGGATTTGATCCGAAAGAGAACAAAGATCAATACTCATATCAATCAATGTAAAAACCATGAAACTTGTCATGTTGTTTCAAATCCCAAACAATAGTTTTACTAGGCGGCAAAAGAACATTGGACATAGCCGTGATAGATGAAATTTGACTAACAAAATCAGCAATAGTCATGCCCCATTCAGCGAAGATTAATCAACTTATTCACCATAGAATAAAAATATTGGATGTCTTTAGTATATAGAGATTTGGCCTTTCTCTAAAATTTATAACAAGTACCAAATTAAAGTAGATCTTATGAAGAATATCATCATCAATGTATTACAATAGAAGATGCACAAAAAAGCATATGCCTTTTCCTAATTGCCTTTCTCAATCTTCACGCTTTCAAGCATGGTGGAGAAAAGATCATTAAGACCTTCAACCTTGCATCACTTCTCAACAACCTTAGACATATTAGAAGAACCCATCAACTTGGCAGTAGCGATAACGGGAGAAGGGGTACCTTGAACCTAAAGCCATTCATGTTGAATATATATTGTTGGAACTTAGTTTGTTAGAAGTCATTAGTGGAAATTTTGGGTGTGAAATTAAAAAACTCTCAAGTCTCATATGGAAGAGTTTTGAAAAAACAACTCCAAAGCCCCACATAGGAGAGATGAGGAGCTTGGAAAAAATCTCATGTTATAAATAGAAGTCTCCTACCTTCATATTTTCTTGCCCCAAGTTGAATGCGTTTTCATTCAACTTTTTATTTCTCCTTCCTATTTTCCGCCGACGCATTTCTGGCAAACTTCTTCCCCTTTCTTTCTATGACACTAAGAATTGGCAAATGTAGTAATATTGTAGGTATTTTGAGAATTGACATTGGTAGCCAAATTATGGCTATTTCGAGAATTGACATTAGTAGCTATATTATGGTGTGTATTCGAGATTGATTCTTATAGTGTAGTATAAGAACCTAGAATTTGATACTATAATTTGATAACAAAGATCTGGTTGATAGTCTGCTTGCACATTGTGAGCAGTGTCACGAAACGTCTTAAAGAGAGCGATCTGGTGTGTCTCAGCGAGTAAGTATTCGTGCCATTTAGAATTGTTGCAAGATTGGTAACAACATATATAAAGACAAGGATACATATGTCGTGAGCCTATTGGACATTCAACTAAATAAAATCTACGAATACATAATAATATATATATTCAACAAATTTCATAAATTTAAGTAAGTTTGTGATATCCTCTTCTAAACATACATAGTTCTTCTGTCATGTCTAGTCCAATAATATAATAAGAGACTATTATCTACTTGTTTGGTTATACATGTGTTTCTTTTTATAAATGGAGTGTCAATAGTTTTAAAATGTCTATATTGAACTGAACATACATTATTGGACACATAAACTTGAAATATTATTATATTATTGAATAATGGAAGATTATTCTGCTACGTTAGTTTTTCCTCTATCTCATTTGCTTCCAAGCCACTCATAGTTATCAAGACATCCAAAGTTTCAAACCAAGTCTAGGATTCTTGATAGCAGTGGTAGAGCTCCCTCTTAGGTTTATTATAGGAGAAGAATCATATTAGTTAGATATATTAGTTAGATACATAGAAGAAGTTATTAGTGTTTTAATTTGTACTCTATAATTACAGTTGTAGTGTTGAGGTCTCCACAACGACAATGGGACTACAATTATGGTTGCATTGGCTGAACTTTTCTATAATTATAGTAAACATGATTGTAATCACAATTTAAAATACTATAATATATGAAACCGTATAATAGTCACGTGAGAACACTATTTGTGATCCTTGATCTGCTATGCATGAGTGGGAATTTATAATTGCTACTCATCCTTGATGATTCATTTTTAGTTCCTCTTTTATGGAATTCTTTTTGCCTAGTTTTTATTCACATTAAGATTTATAATTTGTACAAGTTAGCATGCTCTACCAATATCTTCATATGAAAGGTAGTTCATCCCAAGATTCTTCATTCACCCTTTTGCTCATTTATCTACTTTGTGGTAGGTAGCATGTTTCTTTTGTAAGTTATGTCAGAAGATACTAAATGGGGATACTTGATTGTTTAGGATTGAACAAATGGAATTGTTTGACGAATATTAGATGGAAAATGATGCAAGTGAGTATATTTCTTTATGTTGGGTTTAATCAAGTGTGTAGTCCCACATTGGATATGCGGAGAGTAGTGAAAGAGTTTATAAGTAGAAAAGACCCATGAAACTAACGTTTTAAGGTTTTTGTTTAAGACGTGGTGGAGCTTGTTATCTAGACTAAAGTTGATTGGCACTTTCTCCAAAAACTTTTATGATGACGTATACAATGAGTCACATTTAGAGATAAGTGCATTTATCTTGTTTTATGTTATCATTTATAACTAAATTTTAATTATAATAAAAAATTATCATGTTGTCAATATTTTATTGATTATCTCTACACAGTTACATCTTTACATAATCTTTCTTTTCTCTTTATAAGTGAGGGTGCAAGTTGTAGTTGCCCTTGATTCTTCTGGAAATTATCAATTATAATATCATGATGACAAATTTTTGAAAATGTTGGAAATGTAGCAACATTTCATTTCTAAGGATTACTATAGACATGTAAATTTAATATCAAGGTGATGGGTGGAAGCATATGTATTAAATTAATGCATTATGGTGTATTGGAAGACAATAGTAAATAAATATTAACTCTTGTGATTTCTTTTCAGAAACAATGTACAAACATTATATGAGTTTTATATCATTTATAATTTATTTTTAATCATTATTGATTCTTAAAAAAGTAATATAAATGAAAAATAAATAATGTACTAAATATATATAAATCTTTACGCTAACAATATATAAATATAACATTGTATCTTTTTATGTGTAACAAATTTTTTGAGATTCTCTTAATCACAAGAGTATCTAATATATATTTAAATTATATATCTCTTGCCTCTGACCATCCGTACTAGTAAGCCCAATAACCATAATGGTTATGGTAAATAATTATTTTGGTCTCTCAAAAGTTTTATGTGTATTAATGTGATTTATGAAAAAATGAAAAATCTAAAATAATTCTCATAAGTATTAAATAAAGTTAAATTAATCATTTTTGACATGTTTTATGACAATCAAAACTATTTTAACATATATTTGTGATTATTTTTGAATTTTTTTTTATGGAATATACTTAACAATTTATAAGGACTATTCATTCTTAATACATGGTGACACTTAGTGATGTTTTATCTAATATAAATATTTCTCAACAACTTTTCAGTTTAATTTCATTAGAATTGGACAAAAGAATATGGTTAGTTTTGTAAATGGACTTATCTTCATTATACTATATTTGATTGATACAAAACACATGCTTTCCTTTTCTTTAGTAGCTGTCTTGCAAAGAAAACATGGTGGCCCCACAAAGCACCAACAAATAAGTGATCCTATAGGCCCACGTGGAGATATGTTCACATTGAGGAAATATGAAAATAGTATGCATTGTTTCGGCTTTTCAACACAATTTTCTCCATGCTTTCCTATTGCATTTCCTTCTTGTTTCAATTTATCTCTTTTCAATGAATTAGTCATTACGATGATAAATTAATCTATCATTCAATAAATTAAGACTCATCGACATTATACTTCATCTATCACATTTGTTTGATGAGAATAATGGGTCCTCTCAAATCCACTCATTATTTAATATGTCTTATTTTTATTATAAAAGAAAAAAATTAAGACAAATCTAATAAAAAAGAAAAAATAAAACACATGTTACACAATGAGTATTTAAGAAGATAAGTTTCTCACAATATGAAGACATTTTATTCTCATCCAAATGTGACTTAAAAGAGATGTGAATTGTTATACAATTGATAAAAGATTCATTCTATAATTATATATTACACTTATTTATCATAAAACTAAGTCATTATATTATTGATTTATCAAAAACTTTATATAATAATAATAGTATAAAAAGTGACGATGATATACTTAAATGAATGGCGTACCATCTAGTAACTATCTTTTAAATTTACTCTACATCCTAGCCATCAATTTTATGAACATATAATGATTTAGATTTACTCACTAATTCAAACCATTGAATTTTTCTAGAATTTATGGCTAGGATGTGAAGTAAGTTTAAAAAAAATTACTCTTGGAGTAAGTGAATCCCTTCCCATCTTTTAGTATTGTCTAGTCTACCTAATGGGAGTGTGATATTGTTTTGTTACAATAATTTTTTCTTCCAATTTCTCTCTCAAAATGAATGGCCATTTGTTATTTCTTAACAATTAAAGGACAACATTAAATGGGAGAAGGAAAGCAACCAATGAAAATAGTTATTGACCTCATTGGGCAAGGGAGTTCATAATGTATTAGTCATCTAAGCAATTTTCATATTGGAATTTCTAGCTTCTAATCTATTGTTGCCTCTCAAATTACAAGGTTGCTTATCTGTCATAAATATGCCTACATTAGTATGCTTTTCATGCTTCAATTCCTCATTTTGTATTCCGTTTTTGTAGAGGACCTAGAAATAATCTTTTGTCTTTTAATTCTTGATGAGATGAGAGGATTACCAAGGAACATGCAAAAACTAATTATGGACCTTCCTTTATAAATATAAGATCCTCAATCTAAATTATTCAAGCCCTTTACGCTTGTGTAAGTAGTAGAAAAAAGTAATCCTTGATCGAGAGCATTCTTGAGATACTTTAGGACTCTTAACCCAACTTGATAATGTTTTTTTTGGGAACAAGCGAATAATTAAATAATAAAAGAGATTAGGGAAAAGAGATTAACACAGGGGATTTTGTAACGTGATTCGTCCAATTGTGTCTACGTCCCCGAGAGAGTTGATAAGCTATCACTATGTATTATAAGAGAATAATGATTTGTGTTTGACTATTCTTGTCATTGTTACATTAGGTTTATATAACATAAATATATAACACTCTACCCCAACCCATTTACATAAGCTCAAGCTCATAACTTGTATTTCTATTATTAGAGAATATGAGTCATTGTACAACAATCTCCCCCTTGGCGAATATCATCAATCTCCATCTTCCGCCCTTGGGTTGCTGGTGCTCCACAGTCTAGCATCATTGAATGTTCAGGAAGCTCAAGCAATGCCTGAACTTGTCCACAATAAGAGGCTTGGTTAACATATCAGCTATATTTTCTGAAATGTGAACCTTCTACAATAGTATCTGCCCACAAGCTACCAACTCCCTGATCTTGTGAAATCTCATATCAATATGCTTGATCCTAGCATGATAAACATGGTTCTTTGCCAAGAAGATAGCACTCTGACTATCACAATGTAGTGGAACTCCACCTTAATCAATGCATTATTCAATTACCAGGCCCATAAGTCATATGACTTCCTTAGAAGCTTCACCAGCAGCCATGTACTCTACTTCAGTTGTGGACACAACAACAACAAACTGAACTGATGATCTCCACATAATTGGTCCACTTGCAAGGGTGAAGACAAACCCTATTATGTACCTTCTATTATCATAGTCTCCTACATAGTCCGAATCAATATAATCAACAACTGAAGGCTTACTCTATTGGCTGCCAAACAAGATACCGAGACTTGTAGTCCCCTTCAAATATCTGAAAATTCATTTGACTGCTTCCTAATGTTGCTTCCTTGGTTTTGACATGTACTTGCATACTTGACTAACTGTTTGTCCCAAGTCCAGTCTAGTAAAAATCATAGCATACATCAAGCAACCCACTACACTAGCATATGGAACCTTTGACATGTACTTCTTCTCTTCATATGTCTTTAGACACTGATTTGAGGAAAACTTGAAGTGATTTGCTAATTGAGTGCTCACTAATTTAGCATTGCTCATATCAAATCTCTCTAAGATATTTTCAACATAGATTTTTTGAGAGAGCCATAGTTTTCTGGGGCCCCTATCCCTATGAATCTTCATCCCAAGAATCTTCCTAGCAACCCCTAAATCTTTCATGTCAAACTACTTACCTAGCATGACTTTCAACTTATTGATATCACTCAAACGATTAGCAGTAATCAAAAAATCATCAACATGAAGTATCAGAATAATAAAAGAACCATCATCAAGGTTTCAAACATAAATACAACAATCATACTAAGAGCTTGTAACAAGCTTCAACATATAAGTGTCAAACTGCTTGTACCAGTGTCTAGGAGACTACTTCAACCCATATAGAGACTTCTTTAACTTGCAAACCAAGTGACTTTGTCCAACTACACTAAACCCTTCTAGTTGCATCATGTAAATTTCCTCCTCTAATTCACCATGGAGAATGACAGTGTTCACATCCATATGTTCTAAGTACATATTCTGGCTGGCTACCAAGGCAAGCACTTCCATGATAGAAGTGTGTTTCACCATTGGCGATAAAATCTCATTGTAATCGATCCTATTCTATTGTGAATACCCTTTTGCTACAAGACGAGCCTTGAACTTTTCCCCTTTTCCCTGATACTGATGGCTTCCTCTTGTACACCTACTTGCACCCAATTACACATTTGTTTGGGGGTAATGGAACAAGATCCCAATTTTGGTTCTTGTGTAAAGATTTCTTCTCCTCCATCATGGGACCCATCCATTGTTCTTTCTCTTGGTTGTTTATAGCCTCTTAAAAGCTACAAGGATCTCCCGAACTGATATGGAGAGCAACTGAAGCCATATCCTCAAAGCCATATCTCTCTAGAGGTTAGATATGACATCTATCATTGTGTCTAGTAAGTAGATACTCCTACATTGCTCACTAGAGTCATATTTGATCCCAAAGTCTCTCCATTTGCCTTGGGCACCTCTGTCAAAACAGACTGTTTTAACATTAAATCTTCATCAAACACTGCATCTGTACTCAACACCACTTTTCTGGAAAATGGATCCTAGAACTTGAACCCCTTCACACATTTGGTATATTCAATGAAGATACACCTCTTTGACTTAGGATCAAGTTTAGATCATTCATCACTAGGTACATGTACATAAGTAGGGAAACCAAATATGCGTAATATATTATAATTGACTAGGTTACCTGTCAATACTTCTTCAGCAACTTTACCATCCAGTGAAGCCCTTGGTGATCTATTAATGACATAGCATGCAATACTAAGTGCCTCTGCCCAAAATCATTTGGAAATTCCAACATTCATTTTCATAAATCTAGTCTTCTCTATAAGAGCTCTATTCATCCTCTCTGTAACATCATTCTGTTGAGGAGTCTTCTTCACTAGAAAGTACCTCTGAATGCCATGTTCCTCCAAGAATTTCTAAAATTGTGAGTCTTTGTACTCCATATCATTGTCTGACCTCATGTATTTGATTTTTCTACCAGTCTGGTTTTCTACCTCTGCCTTCCAAACCTTGAACTTGGTAAAGACTTCTGACATATACTTAAGAAAGTATATCCAAACCTTGCGAGAAAAGTCATCAACGAAGGTAAAACAATACCTAGAACCTCTTAGGGATAGTTCCTGAGTGGGTCCCCTTACATCAGTGTGGACATAGTCTAGAATGCCCGAAGTCCTGTGTTGGCTAGCCTTGAAACTAACTCGTGTCTATTTCCCAAGCATACATTACTTGCACAAGTCTAGCTTGCATTTGTTGAATCCCCTGAAAATCCTCTTTTGTATAATTCTGTCCTTTCACACACACTAATATGACCCAAACACATGTGCCATAATTTTCTAGCATCATAGTCTAATTCTATTTAAATCTCTCCATCCACTTCAACAACTCCACCTACAAATGTTTTCCCTATCAGTTTGTAAGTTTTCCCAACAATCCTTTTACCCTTCATCGCAGTAAGAGCACCTTTGCATACTCGAAGAATATCACTGTCTCCAACAATTCTATAGCTAAATCCTTTGGCCTACAATGTCCCCAAAGAAATGAAATTCTTCTTCAAATATGGTATGTGCCTAACCTCACATTACATCTTCACTACATCATCATCCATCACAATTCTGATTTCTCTCATGCAAATAATTCCACATGTTTTATTATTTCCGAGATACACGAAACCAAAATTGTTTGTTATGTGTCAAGTATCCACTCATCTACACTATGATTTGATGATAAAGATAGTAGATTAACTTCACTGTTGTAATTAGAGTCATCTTTCTTTACCACATTTGCAGATATAGATATTCCATCTTTCGCCACTAGCTTGCTAGGATTTCATTCATTGGGATAATCCTTTTGTAATACCTGGTCTATTTGCACTTAAAGCACTCTACTAGTGTTATGCCCCTGGAATTTGGTCTTTTCCCTTTGGCAGGACCTCCACTACCTTGTCTCCTCCCATGCACTTGGATCCCTTTCACATACAGACCATCACCCTGAGACTCTTCCCCTATATTATGTCATATTTGAGTGTGAGACAAAAGTGCAGATGTGATCTCATCCAGATTGATTGAGTCTTTCCCGTACGTCAATATTATCATAAACTATTCATAGGAATTTGGCAAATAATATAGTAATATTATTGCTTTATCCTCATCATCAACCTTCACATCAAGTTTCTGCAAGTCATTGGTCATTTGATTAATATTTTTGAGATGTTGTTGCAAATCAGCATCCTCCTACATCTTCAGACCATAGAGTCTTTGTTTCAAATACAATGTATTTATTAGAGACTTTGACATGAACCACTTCTCTAATGTCTCTCATACCTCTGTTGGTGATGTCAAATCCATAACATGATATATCACCTCGTCTGATAGACAGAATCGTATGGTTCCTGCAATCTTCTCCTTCAACTCTTCCTAATCCAGTTGATTTGTACCATCTGATTTATTCTCACACATCGCCTTTGATAGACCTTGTTGAGTCAACACATCTTTAACCATCCTTTGCCACAATATGAAATTACCAGTTCCATCGAACTTCTCTACCTCGAATTTGACACTTGGGTTAAGAGCCATAATACCAAATGTTGGGAACAAACGAACAATAAAATAGTAAAAGAGATTAGGGAAAATAAAATAACACAAGCGATTTGGTAACGAGGTTCAGCCAATTGTGCCTATGTCTTTGGGAGCATTGAGAGGCTACCACTGTATAATTAGAGAATAAGGATTTGTGTTGACTATTCTTGTCCTTGTTACATTAGGTTTACATAACATAAATATATAGTCATCTACCCCAACTCCTTTACATCAGCCCAAGCCCATAACTTTTATTGTTGTTATTAGAGAATATGAGCTATTGCACAACAATTTTTGTGTATGGCTGCAAGAAATTGTCTAGGATTCCCAAAGAAATGTCTAGGCTACTCTGAGTGAGGTAAACCAATGTGCCAACAAGCCTTCTGTATAGAGTAGGGTCTTAAATGGGTGAGTCAGGTTCACTATGTATCTTAACATTGGTATCCATTAGTGTTGAACAAGGCTTTGATACTAGTAGCCTATTGTCCTGAAGAAGGTCTAACTCATACTTTTGACACAAATATAATATAGAATTGGACCTGGAAATTACCAATCACAAGAAGAATTTAGATATCCCTAGATACTTGATACTGAGTTTTGTTTGAAGCAACTATTTAATATAATTGATTTCGAATAGTTCATTCCCATCAAGGACTAGATCATCTATATAGACTAGGATGATAGTCAAATTCTTATAAGTAGATTCATTAAATAGAGAGTGAACAATCTTGGATAATGAATAACCACATTGAAGTAAGACTGCAATATACTTTACATTTCATTGTCTACTTGATTGCTTCAAGTTATAGAGAAAATTTTGAAGTTTACTATAAGAGAAGATATGCATATGTATTAAGTTCTATGCCACTGGATATGGCCAAGATTTAATTTACTTTTTAGGGATAATTTATTATAGGACAAAATTTATAATAGAGGATACCTAACCTTATGTGAGGTAAAAGGAGTTGATGAAGAGGCAAATAAGCAAAGATAGTCTTCTAGTCGGGTTAGAGGATATGCAAATTGGACCTTCTTAAAGGTTGACTAATGGTATTGGTATCATTTGAAAGAGACAACAGGATTAGCATATGTGGCAATTGAAATAAAAAGTCATTGTTTTGCGGAAATCCTATCTAATTATGAAATCAATTGAAGCTACAAGTTGGCAAAACAATAGATGTAAATTATAATGGAAGCATCAGTGGTGGTAGAGAAAAGGAAAATATGCTCTTAGATGTTGATATTCCTAGAAAGAAAAGTCTCCCTAGAATTTAGATCAAATATGATATCTCCCATTTTTTGTATCCAACTAATGTTGAAGAAAACACAGCCAACCAAAGAATCTCAACATAATGAGGATGGGATATTGTTTAAACAAAACTAGATATAGGGATTTCTAATTAAGATGAGGAGTAGGTTTCCAACTAACTAGATAAATATAATGACTAATAATATAGCTCAAACAATATTATGGTAAGGAGGACTGAAACATTAAAGATCTAGCACCTCCTAGAATGTGTTCATGTTTTATCTCAATGACATTTTGTTGAGGAGTTTTAGTACAAGTAGTATGATGAAAATTCCAACCGAAGTATAATAATCATGAAGTTTAAACTCAAAACCATTATCAAAACTTATTCTCTTCAATTTGATGTCAAATTGAGTTTCAATGAATGACAAAGTTTTTGATAAGCATAGGTGTTTCTGACTGTAATTTCATCAAGAAAATCTAGGTTTGTATTGATTTATCATCTATAATTTTATAAAATACCTATATCCTAGAATGGAAGGAATGAAAATGGGAACACAAATGTTAATATGTACAGAGCCAATGGTACTTATTTGAAAATATAATTTCTTTTGATTGAGAAAGTGACAAGCTTCACAAGGGTCTACACTTGTAGTACATTGAATAAAAAGGAAAGCCCTACTCAAGATTAAAAGATTATTACGAGAGGAACAGCTGATCATGCGTTTTGCCCAAGATCGTTGGCTTATATAGTGAAGTGATTTGAATAGTGAGGAAGTCTAATAGATAAGCTACCAACACTCATTGCACATGATCATCCTCTGATTTCAGATGCACAAATCATCCTCAATGTAGACTTTACATTTCAAGTTTGAAAATATTAGTCTTCAATTGAGGCTAGACGCTAATTTTGATACATATATCATGTTGAAAATAAAGCTAGTTATGTTAAAAGACATCAGGCAAGTAAAGATGATTTGAAAACATAACAGTTCCTCAAATGGTGGTGAGAATTTCACTCCTATCGGGAAGCCTAACACAAATTGGTTGATTTTTTTTAAAAGTTTGAAACTGTGATATTGAATACATAAATGTGTTGATTCTTTTCTAAAATGTGCAAAATACATGAAGGGTAAGGGGACTCTTTCAGGTTATTTGATTTGGGGTATTCAAATGTTGAGAATCAAATTTCTTAAGCAATGAAAACATGGCTGGATGATGGTCTAGAGTGAGGTGCATAGAAGAATCATATTTATCTTCCTTTTGGGTCATCTCATCAATACGATCATCATCAACAAGTTCACTTATTAGTCATTTTAATATTCTTCTTGAAGTTTGGAGGAAATATACTCTTTCTATAACAAACATTCAAAGTTTATCCTACCTCATTACAATACGCAGACACCTTTGAAATGTAACCTTTTCCAGCATATCTCTTTCCACCATTAACATTTGAGCCCTTGAAACTATTGTCTGAGACTGGTCCTGGGAAGTCCCTTCCTATGAACCTTCTCTGCTGGGTAAATTTATGTAGTATTTGCCTAAATCTCTGGTTTATTAAGTGTCACATTTAATTGTCTGTCCTATTGTATCAAGAATAGATGACTTTGTTTAGGCTAGAAAGTGGTTCCATTAACCTAAGAGAATAAAGTATTTTCTTATACCATGAGATAACTTATATCCTCTAATCATTAAAAGTATGATATGTGTACTGTTTTGTCTTGTTTTAGAAATATTTTTATAAAAAATAATTAAATATAACGCATGTCATGATTTTATTGGTTAGAGGAGATAACTTATCTCCTTATATCAAGAGATACATTATTCTCTTAATATAATTTGTGACCTTACTACAAAATATTGTTCATTAAGGCATTTCAATAATTTAATCATATAGTTATTCTCCCTATAAGATTTCATGATTGAGACCAAGTAGCAATTTGCACTTAATTTTACAATTACATGAAGTAATTGTTGGACAAATTTCCAAATCTTGCCATAATACTTTTAAAAGATTAAAATAAACACTAACATATAGGTTGCATTGTTTAGAGCTATACAGTTCTTCATGAAATTTACAAACTCTAAAGAAATAACCTTGATTATACTTTTCTCTAAGATCTCTCCAAACTTCAAAGGTTATTTCCAACCAAAAAATACTTTAGGAAATTAATGGATCCACAAATTGATTGATCCAATATAATACAAGAATATTACATCTATATGTTGTGCAATGACTCATATCTCTAGATAGCAGCAATACAAGTTATGGGTTTGGGCTGATGTAAAGAGGTTGGGGTAGAGGGCTATATATATTGATGTTATGTAGACTTAATGTAACAAGGAGAAGAATAGTAAAACATTAATCCCTATTCTCTAATAATATATAGTGGTAGCCGCTCAACGCTCTCGGGGACGTAGGCACAATTGGCCGAACCTCGTTACCAAATCTCTTGTGTTATTCTCTTGTCTCTATACTCTTTACTATTTGATTGTTCACTTGTTCCCAACAATTGGTATCAGATGGCTCTTAACCCAGGTGCCAAATTCGAGGTGGGGAA
>NC_032022.1:4219070-4225892 GCF_001865875.1 Lupinus angustifolius
GGGTGCAGGTGTTTGAAAAACCATGTGAAAATACGTTTGATTAGCCGAAAAGGGCAAAATTTCTGTGTGCAGGTCTTTCTCGCTTGGGGGAGCGAGTCTCGCTTGGGCGATAGAAGTCCGTCGCTTGGGCGAGAAACAATTCTCGCTTGGGCGAGAGATGCCCAGTTTTAAAATGGTATTGTTGATTGAGTTTTCGCTTGAGCGAAGGGTCCTCGCTTGGGCGAGAGACAGTGATTGTGTTTGACTATTTGGATTGATTGGTTGAGTATGTAATAACCCTAGTATGGGTATGTGATATAAACTACTTTGGTATAACACCGTAATTGAATTAAAAAGTAAAGTATTCAAGGTGTTGGAATTAAATAGTCAAACTCGGTAATTAATTTTAAAGAAAGTATTCCGAGAAGGATGTATGATTTAGGGCAATGCCTAGAAAAGGATACGTGATACCACGGAGCGAGATCGTCTGACCGTAAGTGGCTTGGTCTGGGACCGTCCAGGGTATTCAGCGATGGTCGTAGTGGTGGGATGTATTTCCTTTATATTACGTGTTAACGTAAGATCGGGACCCACAAGAAGCATTCATGAGGGATATGACTTAAGGTAGGCCGAGCATGTAAATAATGATTAAAAGATTTAATCATCTAACTGCAGTTAGTGTTCATATGCGTATGGTTAATAATGGAGTAGTGGAGAGGAAATTGACGGTATGACTTAGAGCACCGTGAAGTTAGCAGGGACGACACTGATTGGACGGTGATTAGTCAACAATGTCTTGAGGGAGAGTCTGGGTGAGACGAGTCCCTTGTATTCCTGGGGAGGTACCCTGTTGGATCGGACAGTTCTCACAGGACAAACTAGACGATCTCTGACAACTCCTCTTTGCAATCTGGATCAATGAGAGGGATGCCCATAAAGCGTTTGTTACGACACTGTCCTGTTATGAACTGTTCCTATGGAACTTATTGATCAGTTGGCTTATGAAATGATTTTTGGTGCGTACAAAGTGGCTTGGTATGGGACTTGTACTCTTCATTTATTTCCGACTAGGTTATTGGAAGGATATTGGGGTAAGGTGGATGATCATGACATAGCATGCATATATTGCACTTGTGGAAGTGGATTCCCACATTTGAGTTACAAACATCATGCATCATTAACATTATGTACATATTATTACTTATGGTTATGATATTTGTTTATGAAATGTATGTTGATACATTATTGTTTATGTTGATAAACGGTGGGTTATGATGTCGGTTATAAATAATATATGTGTATGTTATTATTTGGGGTTATGATCTCCACTTATGTGTTATTTAATTATAGTCATGATATCTTGTCAATGAATTATATATTGAGAAATGGTGAATTATGATATTGTTTGGGAATAAGTGTTTTTTACATTACATAGGTTGATTAGATAATTGTGTATGAGAACAATTGATGAGTTTAGTTATATTACTCAGGTAAATTGGATAATTGTTTACGAGAACAACTAATGATTTATAATGTGATATGTTATATATATATGAACTACTTTTCATATCCGAGTGTGATATTCTGAGTAAGTCCACGCCGTCAATGAATTATATTCATTAGATGTCTTACTCTCTCCATTTCTCCTCTTTTATATTGCTTACTTTTCGGACTTGTGCTCGTCAAATAGTGTGGGCTCGTCAGATAGACAGCTTTACTCGGACTTCGAGCTACCCGTCCGTGATGTTCTAGGAGAGGGCATACGGAATTGAGGAGAGGCAGTACCCTAGCTTTGGAGTTAGCCACTAGGAGTTGCTTATCATTTTGTGACTTTTGAAACAAGGACAGCTTCAGCTTGTTCGTGTATTTGTTTAGTGTCTGTTGGCGATGATTATTGCCCTTTCTTGTTGGATATGTATATTTAGTACTTATGATCTTTTATATCTATGAAGATGTATATTTATGAAATGTTGTATCATTTCAGTTACCGTTAGGTAACCAGTTTTGATTTCCGCGTTATATGTTACTTAAAGTGATGTCCCGGAAAAGAAAGGTTTTTAAAAGGAAACAATTTTATATCACCAATTCAAAAAAAAAATTTACCCACTTTTCCGCGTAATAAATAAAGAGTATTTTTCGGGGCGTTACATTGAGTGTATCACCAAACATATGCAAAATTGGACATACACAACATCAAACAAGGGATATGGATAATGTCAAACCAGAATAAGATTAACACTATTAATATTGGCAAATGAAATAGAAAAAATAGAAGACTAAAAGATATGATAAATGCAAACCCCAATTTCTGCAAATGAACGTTTGATGTGGAAAAACCATGAGCAGTAGAGCTCCGCATGGAAAATCAACAGTAGATATGAACAATATCGTCCCCCAAGTGGGATGAAGACAATTGTTTTACTCTAGATTTCTAGAGACATCAATCATGTTCATCGGGGCAATATTGTCTCCATGTGCGACGACAACACTGGGATGGCCTCCTTTTGAAAATGGCTTGCCTCTCTTTTTGTTATCTCTAGGATTGCCTCTTATTTTTTTTAGAATAGGTGTGTTGCTAAGTGTGACACCTCCTTTCTAGGTTAATAATATAAAGAGAGGTAAATTAGGGTTGCAAACCTAATTTCTATGGGCCAACAAAAGCTCAGCTACCAACTCACATTCTAATTTTTATTCGCTCTTTATTGTACTTATTATCTTATCATTATTTTTTAAAAAGCTTTAACCTCGATCAAAATTGGGTGTTTACATTTTCCCCTCTACTTGTTTCTTACGAGATAATAAGAGTAAGGAAGGTTACTCAGATTGTCATGGAGAGAAGGAAGTAAAGATAAAAATATCAAATTATGAACGAGAAGTAACATAATGTGAAAAATCTATAACATATGCAAATAGCGTAAGCTTTAGGTTAGTGGTTAAAGAGATCATGAGTGACAAGAGTGATGCTTCATATTCGATAAATGAAACCACTTGGTGTCGAAGATATAAAAATGAGACCACTAGGGGTCAAAGATACCATACGAAACCACTAAGGGGTCTAGGTGCAAATATGAGACTAATAGGGGCAAAGGCATAACACGAGATCATTGGAGGATCGAGTGCAAAGATAAGACCACTAGGGTCAAAGGCACAACACGAGACAATTTGAGGTCAGGTGTAAATATAAGACCACTAGGGGGTAAAAGGTACAACACGAGACCAGTTGGGGCCGGTGCAAATATGAGACCATTGGGGCTCAAAGACACAATACAAGACCACTTGGGGGTCGGGTGCAAAGGTAAGACCACTGGGGGTCAATGGTACAATACAAGATCACTCGGATCGGGTGCAAATATGAGACCACTGAGGGTCAAAGGCACAACACGAGACCATTAGGGGGTCGGTGCAAATAAGAGACCACTTGGGGTCAAACACAAAACACGAGACCACTAGGAGGCGAGTAAAAATATGAGACCACTGAGGGGGTCAAAGGCACAACATGAAACCATTAGGGTCCGAGTGCAAAGATGGGACCACTAGGGATCAAAGACATAACACGAGACCACTAGAGATCGGGTGCAAAGATGAGACTATTGGGGGTCCAAGGCAAAGCATGAGACCACTGGGGGTGGGTGCAAAGATGACACCACAGGAGGGGTCAAAGGCACAACACGAGACTATTAGGGGTCATGTGCAAAGATGAGACCAATGAGGGGTCAAAGGCACAACATGAGACTACTAGGGGGCAGGTGCAAATATGAGACCATTGGGGGGTCAAAGACACAACACGAGACCACTAGGGGGTCAGATGCAAAGATTAGACCATTGGGGGTCAATGGCCTAACACAATACCACTAGAGGGCCAAGTGCAAAGATGAGACCACTATGGGTCAAAGGCACAACACGACCATTAGGAGCCAGTTGCAATGATGAGACCATTGAGGTCAAAGGCTCAACACGAGACCACTAGGGACTCAGGTGCAAAAATGAAACCATTGTGGAGTCAAAGGCACAACATGAGACCACTAGGGGCCATGTGCTAATAGAATACCACTAGGGGCCAGGTGCAAATATGTAACCATTTGGGGTCAAATGTACAACACGAGACCACTAAGGGTTGAGTGCAAAGATGTGACCACTAAGGGCTCAAAGATATCAGACGAGGCCACTAGTGGGTCTGGGTGCAAAGAAGAGACCATTGTTGGCCAAAGATATCACACGAGGCCACTAGGGGCCTGGGTGCAAAGAAGAGACCACTACTGGGCAAAGATATCGCGCGAGGCCACTCAAGGGCCTGGGTGAAAAGAAGAGACCACTACTGGCCAAAGGTATCATGCGAGGCTACTAGGGGCCTAGGTGCAAAGAAGAGACTATTATTGGCCAAAGGTATCACATGAGGCCGCTAGGGGCCTCGGTGCAAACAAGAGACCTCTGCTGGCTAAAGGTATCATGCGAGGCCATTGAGGGGCCTGGGTGCAATGAAGACCATGAGAACACACAGACAACGAGGAACAGTGGGTCACATGTAAAAAGAGATCACTAGAGGTCAAATATTCTAGCCATGCATGCATATGATAGTGTTAATGCAAATGTTGTATGAGTAATACGAAGATGTTTGTAATGATGTTTGCGTAATGTATTACACATATGTGAATAACTTAATTATCATTAAGATGTTTAATTAATATAAAACTATAGTGCTTCATTGGTAGCCGACAATTAATCAAGCCAATATTGATCACTTTCTCTTAATTTTATTTTTTTGAATTCGCTTGGGTACTGCCTCCCTTCCTTATGGAAAATACATCATTCGTTCCTTGTCAATATATACCTTGAGACTTAGTTCCAATGTGTTTTGTTAGCCTGAATCACTAGTGAAAGACATTATCAAAGTTATCTGATTATGTAGTTCGAACATCATATTTACATAACTTGAGACTTATCTAAATGAATATGCACACATAAATGTATAGTAGGGAGATGAATAAGCTTTCTTCTATTGATATTCAAGGAATTTTAATTGGAAAACCCAGGGATATATGAGAGTTATCATAAGTTGCAAAAATTTTACCCTAGTATAAGTTAATTACTCATTCATCAATTGATCTCCTGAGATAGTCAGATAACTGGATCATCATGCTAGCCTTGTTTGATTCTCCCAAGAACTTCCTATTCCATCTCACAATGCTCGATACTTTTACAATTCCAACTTCATGCACAAACATATAGAAGATTCTAGCTTACCCAGATTGTAGTAGACTTTTAAGATAATTGCCTTTTGATTTCCCTAACTTTTGCTTAGCTCGCCTTTCTAGGTTTTCAACCTAATAGACTTTTCATTCATACCCTAACTTTTTCTTAGGTCGCCTTTTTTGGATTTTCAACCTAATGGGATTTTATTCATGCCCTAACAAGGAAATCTCTACTTCCTTTGTTTCCACCAAGACTCTTAACAAGGAAATCTCTACTTCTATGGGTGAAACAACTTCCATCTCGTAAACCATTTTTGTTTCTCATGAAGTCGGGAAACAACTTCCATTATTATTTATGCCATGAACAACAAAAAATAAAAAGAATAAAATTAAAATATTAAACAAAATATCCACATAATTAATCTTAACATGCCTAACTCTCAGCTATCCCTAGTGGTGTTGCCATGTTGTCACTACCCTTTTTGTTGTTGCGGCTATAATAATGCAAATAAATGTAATGAAGTTGTCATCAATGTTTTTTCAAAGGGATAACATGAAAAACAAATTTAAAATAAGGATTAATCTGTTCACAGAGAAAATCAAATTCGGGAAAATATTAATTTTACCCTCACACATTATTAAATAAGAAGAAAAAACCAAAAACATATTTTTTTTATTTTGTTGTTAAAAAGTCAACTCGATAATATAGCGTGATAAGACACTAGTCATATTGTGCACTACCACACCTTGATTTAAACAACAAGAGGTAGTGCGACAAAGCATTAGTTCCATAGTGCACCACTTTACATTTCTTTTATTTAATTATCTTAAAATTTTACAAGATGAAGTAACGCGACAAGGCACTACTCTTATAATGCATCACTTCATCATGTTTTGGACAACATTAACTAGCACGGCAAGATACTAGTCTCACAATGTACTATTGATAAGTGCCAAACATACCTAAAAATCATACACTTTTATGGCACTTATCTTAAGCATAAGTGAGAAAAACCAACTTAAAACGATACTTTTTGTATAAAATATCACAATTTGGTATATTTGTGTTTGTATTGCCTTTTTATGTATTTTGTAGGAAATAAAATGAAGAAAAGAAGAGAAAAGATTCATGGTCAAAAAGCAACAAAACAAGCCCCACTGAGCTAACTTGGCCACCTACCTGACCTGGCCACCTGCCTGACCTGGACCAAACTGCTCAACCAGGCAGCTGAGCAGACCTGCTTAGCCGCTCAGCCTAGCACCAGACTAGGCCTGGCACGGTCAGAAATATGCTTGACACGGTCAGACACGAGCCTGGCACAAGACCAAGCTGTTGAACAAGCTACTCAGCGGTCCAACCAAGCTGCTCAGCGGAGACCCAGACTCCTAGCCAGATCAGCAAGCACCAAGCCACGTCCCAGTCAACACGGTCAAAAGCTGCTGAACAAGCAGCTCAGCGATGAAGCAGGGGCGATGGGCGGTGCTTACCAGAATTGACTTAACCATCAAGCAAACCATGAAGTCATCCATGACCTCACCTCAAGTAGCCCACCATAGGCTTTTCAGAAGTAGCTCATAATAGCTAGGTCTCAAAGCCCACAACTAGCTTTGGTGAGTCATACACAAAGGTTACTAAGCTACTTGGTCAAGGGAC
>NC_032022.1:4225992-4226281 GCF_001865875.1 Lupinus angustifolius
ATGAGATACAAAAATCAATTTTGTACTCTCATTTGGAACTCAAAAGCATCCAATAGATGGATGGATAGCTTATGCTCCTAAACATTTTCTTTTGAACAAGGTTATGTATTTTCTACTTCTTCTTATTATTTGTTTGAGAAGAACTTAATCATTCAAGTTGGTGCTTTGGTTAATATTATTTGTTTGAGAAGAACTTAATGCTCTTTTTAGATTGATCACCCAAAAAATGATTTCAAGTCAAAACTACTTGTCTCAAATACTTAACAAATAAACTTTGGAGTAGTTGTAC
>NC_032022.1:4226381-4226902 GCF_001865875.1 Lupinus angustifolius
CCTTGTTGTTCGACATAACCCTATACTATACTACAATTGAATCTTGAAAGAGGTGTAAATTGTAAAATAGTAAAGTGTTATCAATAAATTTATTTGTTGAAAACGCCTTTTAATATACAAAAGTGATGAAACTAACTTACTAACTTTTATTTATTGTTATTTACTTTCCGCATTTTATTTATTCTTTAATACCAACCTTCCTTAAGGAAGAAGTTTGGTTTGTTAATAAAATGAACCCGAAAGGGAGAAAATAAATAAAAGGTCACTAAATTTATTATTCTTTATTCTTTATTTATTTGTTTCTAACAACTAACTATTAATCACTTTTATATATTAGAATACCATTAAACTGATGTTGTAATTTATTCCACAAAATCGAGATGGTATTCAAAGGTACTTAATAATTATGTAATAGGTAATTACTTCGATGCCATTATACCGGCGTTAGAATTTATTCTAACGAAGCTGAGATGGGGCAAAGAATGAATGACTTATTCACATGATTATTAAGAAAGTAAGTT
>NC_032022.1:4227002-4227846 GCF_001865875.1 Lupinus angustifolius
GCGTTGGAATTTATTTCAACAAAGCCGAGATGGCGAACAAAGAATAAAACCGAGTTCTCTTACTTACAAAAGGAACATAACGAAAATGAGAGTATTAATCTTTCAAAAAATTGACACTATTGTCAGGACGATTTGTTGAGAAAAGAAAACTCCCAACTAAAATAAAAACACTGAATATACGCTTTCAACAACTACTTTATATTGCTTTTATCAAATTATTTTTATAATAATTAATAAGATGAGGTAACGTGACAACATACTAATCATATAGTGCAGTACATCTCCTTGCTTTAGACACCATAAACTAGCATGAGATGGCACTAGCCCTATAGTGCATTACTTTACATTGCTTTTATTAAATTATTTTAAAATATAATAAGATGAGGTAATGCGATAAGGCCCTAGTCCTATTGTTCGCTATCTCTCCTTGATTTAGACTACATAGAGTAGTGTGACAACACACTTGTCTTATAGTGCAGTACTTTACATTGCTTTTATATTATTTTAAGAAAATCAACAAGTTGAGGTAACGAGACAATTAGTTCTATAGTGCACCACCTTGAAAGTGTGCATGTCAAGAGGAACACTTTGGAAAGCTCTCTTTATATGTCATGGTTTTGATGAGGACAACTTGTGTTTATAAGAGCTTGAAGATCACCAACAAATCAACATGCTTAAGTCTTTAATTGGTACTAGGCTTAGACTAGAATCTAGTTTAAGTTGAGTCAAGGCTTAGGTAACCTAATACATGTCTCATATGCATAAATCTTTTAAATCATTTCACCCTTTGAGACATGTCATTCATAATATGTTCATGCATCACATAAATACATGTATATGTGCA
>NC_032022.1:4227946-4228349 GCF_001865875.1 Lupinus angustifolius
TTCAATTATAGTGAAGGAAATCTCTCAAGTCAGCCGGGAGGCCTGGATGTAGTTTGTAGTGGACAACAAACGAACCAGGATAAAAATTCGCATTGCGTTATACATTGATACATTTTGTACTTGTGCTATACTGAATGATACTCTGATATAAAATTTGTAAGCTCTGTTATTTGTTTCATTATCGGTTAACTGTTGTACAATTAATCGTTTCTGTTTCAGCTTACTGTTTCTGTTTAATCGATTAAGACTATTGCGTTAATCGATTATCTCTATTCTGTTAATCGATTAAGTTTGTTCTGTTAATCGATTATCTTCATCCTGTAATCGATTAATTAGGGGTGATTCAGCATTAAGTGTTGGGTTTCGAAAAGCGGCTATTCGAACTACTACACCTATTCAACCC
>NC_032022.1:4228449-4230617 GCF_001865875.1 Lupinus angustifolius
CATCCACATCCTCATCCTCATCCTCATCCTCATCCCCATCCTCATCGTCATCATCATCTTCATCCTCATCCTCATGCTCATCCTCAACCTAATCCTAAGCCTAATCCTTTACCTAATCCTCATTCTCATCCTCATTCACATCCTCATCCTCATCCTAATGCTAATCCTCATCCTCATCTTCATCCTCATCCCCATCCTGATCCTGATCCTCATCCTCATACTGATCCTCATCCTCATCCTCATCCTAATCCTAACCTAAACCCTAACCCTAACCCTAACCCTAAACCTAACCCTAACCCTAACTTTAACCCTAACCCTAACCCTAACCCTAACCCTAATCCTAATCCTAATCCTCATCCTAATCGTAATCCTCATCCTCGTCGTAATCGTAATCCTCATCCTCATCATAATCCTCACACACATCCTCATCCTCATTCTAATCCTAACCCTAACCCTAAAGCTAATACTAATAATAATCCTAATCCTAATCCTAATCCTAAGCCTAAGCCTAATCCCAATCCTAATCCTAATCCTAATCCTAATCCTAATCCTAATCCTAATTCTAAGCCTAATCCTAATCTTAATCCTAACCCTAATCCTAATCCTCATCCTCATCTTAATCCTCATCCTAATCTTAATCCTAATCCTAATGCACATCCTAATCTTAATCCTAATCCTAATCCTCATCCTCATCCTCATCCTCATCCTCATCCTCATCCTCATCCTCATCCTCATACTCATCCTCATCCTCATCCTCATCCTCATCCTGTTCCTCATTCTCAACCTCATCCTCATCGTCATCCTCATCCTCATGCTCATCCTCATCCTCATCCTCGTCCTCATACTCATCCTCATCCTCATCCTCATCATCATCCTCATCCCCATCCTCATCCTCAATCCCAGGCTTATCTTCATCCTCATGCTCATCCTAACACTAATCCTAATCCAAATCCTAATCCTCACGCTCATTATCATCCTCCTCCTCAACCTCATCCTCATACACATCCTCATCCTCATCCTAATCCTAATCATAATCCAAATCATAATGCTAATCATAATCCTAATCCTAATCTTAATCCTAATCCTAATCCTAGTCCTAATCCTCATCCTCATCCTCATCCTCATCCTAATCATAATCCTAATCATTATCCAAATCCTAATCATAATCCTAATCCTAATGCAAATCCTAATCCTAATCCTAATCCTAATCCTNAAGAGAGGCTTGGTTGACACAACGCTTTTTATTAGAAAATCAGAAAATCATGTATTACTTGTACAAATCTATGTAGATGACATAATATTTGGATCTACTAATGATATTTTGTGTAAAGAATTTTCTAAGATGATGCAGGGGGAGTTCGAAATGTCTATGATGGGAGAACTCACATTCTTTCTAGGACTTCAGATAAAGCAGCTAGAAAGTGGGATATTCATCCATCAGGCAAAATACTGCAAAGAGCTACTCAAGAAATTTGAAATGGACAAATGTAAGGAAGCTTCCACTCCTATGGCATCTGCTTGCTACCTAGACAAGGACGAAAAAGGAAAAGCAATCGAGGTAACGAAGTATCGTGGTATAATTGGGTCATTACTTTACTTAACCGCAAGTAGACCTGATATCATGTTCAGTGTATGCATGTGTGCGAGATTTCAATCATCACCTAGAGAATCACATTATATAACTGTTAAAAGAATCATGAGATATTTAAAAGGAACAACTTACATGGGATTATGGTATCCTCGGGATGCCTCACTATCTTTGGTAGGTTATTCCGATTCCGATTTCGCCTGATGTAAATTGGATCGGAAAAGCACTAGTGGTACTTGTCACTTGTTCACCGTAATCCTAATCCTAATCCTAATGCAAAACCTAATCCTAATCCTAATCCTCGTGCTCATCCTTATCCTAATCCTCATCCTCATCCTCATCCTCATCCTTATCCTCATCCTCATCCTCATTCTCATGCTAATTCTAATCCTAAGGCAAATCCTAATCCTTATCCTCATGCAAAACCTAATCCTAATCCTAAACCTAATCCTCGTGCTCATCCTCATCCTAATCCTCATCCTCATTCTCATCCTTATCCTCATCCTCATCCTCATCCTCATCCTCATCCTCATCCTCATCCTCATCCTCATCCTCATCCTCATCCTCATCCTCATCCTCA
>NC_032022.1:4230717-4231088 GCF_001865875.1 Lupinus angustifolius
TCTTCATCCTCATCCTCATCCTCATCCTCATACTCATCCTCATCCTCATCCTCACACTAATCCTAACCCTAATCCTAATCCTCACGCTCATTCTCATTCTCATCCTCATCCTCATCCTCATCCTCATCCTCATCGTGACCGTCATCCTTATCCTCATCCTCATCCTTATCCTCATACTCATCCTCATCCTCATCCTCATCCTCATCCTCATCCTCATCCTAATCCTAACCCTAATCCTAATCCTCCTCCTAACCCTCATCTTCCTCCTCCTCCTCATCCTCATCCTCGTCCTCATCCTCATCCTCTACCTTATCCTCATCTTCATCCTCATCCTCATCACCATCCTCATCCTACCCTCCTCTTCATCCTCA
>NC_032022.1:4231188-4232252 GCF_001865875.1 Lupinus angustifolius
ATCCTAATCCTAATCCTAATCCTAATCCTAATCCTAATCCTCATCCTCATCCTCGTCGTCATCCTCATCCTCATCCTCATCCTCTTCCTCATCCTCATCCTCATCCTCATCCTCATCCTCATCCACATCCTCATCCTCATGCTCATCCTCATCCTCATCCTCTTCCTCTTCCTCATCCTCATCCTCATCCTCATGCTCATCCTCCTCCTAATCCTAACCCTAATCCTGATCCTAATCCTCATACTCATCCTCATCCTTATCCTCATCCTCATCCTCATCCTAATAGTAATCCTAATCCTAACCCCAACCCTAATCCTAATCTTACTCCTAATCCAAACCCTAATCCTAATCCTAATCATACTCATAATCCTAATCCTAATCCTAATCATAATCCTAATGCTAATCCTAATCTTAATTCTAATCCTAGTCCTAATCCTCATCCACATCCTCATCCTCATCCTAATCCTAATCCTAATCCTAATCCTATTCATAATCCTAATCGTAATGCAAATGCTAATCCTAATCCTAATCATCATCCTCATCTTAATCCTCATTCTCATGCTAGTTCTAATCCTAAGGCAAATCCTAATGCAAACCCTAATCCTAATCCTAATCCTCGTGCTCATCTTTATCCTAATCCTCATCCTCATGCTCATGCTCATGCTCATCCTCATCCTCATCCTCATCCTCATCCTCATCCTCATCCTCATCCTCATCCTCGTCCTCATCCTCATGCTCATCCTCCTCCTAATCCTAACCCTAATCCTAATCCTAATCCTAATCCTCATCCTTATCCTCATTATCATCCTCATCGTAATCCTAATCCTAATCCTAACCCCAACCCAAATCCTAATCTTATTCCTAATCCAAACCCTAATCCTAATCCTAATCATAATCATAATCATAATCCTAATCCTAATCATAATCCTAATCATAATGCTAATCCTAATCCTCATCCACATCCTCATCCTAATCCTAATCCTAATCCGAATCCTAATCCTATTCATAATCCTAAGGGTAATGCAAATCCTAATCCTAATCCTAATCCTAATCCTAATCCTCAT
>NC_032022.1:4232352-4233139 GCF_001865875.1 Lupinus angustifolius
CTCATCCTCATCCTCATCCTCATCCTCATCCTCATCCTCATCCTCATCCTCATCCTCATCCTCATCCTCATCCTCATCCTCATCCTCATGCTCATCCTCATCCTCATCCTTATACACATCCTAATCCTAATCCTCATCATAATCCTAATAATAATCCTAATCCTAATACTCATCCTAATCCTCATGCTCGTCCTAATCCTCATCCTCATGCTCATGCTCATCCTAACCATCATCCTCATCCTCATCCTCATCCTCATCCTCATCCTCATCCTCATCCTCATCCTAATCCTCATCCTCATCCTCATCCTCATGCTCGTCCTCATCCTCACGCTCATGCCTAGTCCTAGTCCTAATCCTAACCCTAATCCTCAGTCTCATGCTCATCCTCATCCTCATCCTAATCCTAATTCTAACCCTAACCCTAATCCTAGTCTTAATCCTAATCGTAATCCTAGTCGAAATGCTCATCCTCATCCTCATCCTAATAATAATCCTAATCATAATCATGATCCTAATCCTAATCCTAATCCCAATCCTCATCCTAATCCTCATCCTAATCCTCATTCTCATGCGAATTCTAATTCTAATGCAAATCTGAATCCTAATGCAAGTCCTCATCCTCGTTGTCACCGTCATCCTTATCCTCATCCTCATCCTAATCCTCATCTTCATACTCATCCTCATCCTCATCCTCGTCCTCATCCTTATCCTCACCCTCATCCTCATCCTCACCCTCATCCTCATCCTCATCCTCATCCTTATCCTCATCCTCATCCTAACCCTAATC
>NC_032022.1:4233239-4235904 GCF_001865875.1 Lupinus angustifolius
ATGCTCATCCTCATCCTCATCCTAACCCAAATCCTAATAATAATCCTAATCCTAATCCTAAGTCTAATACTATCGTTAACCCTAACCCTAACCCTATCGCTAATAGGAACACTAATCCTAATCCTAGTCCTAGTCCTAGTCCTAATCCTAACCCTAATCCTCAGTCTCATGCTCATCCTCATCCTCATCCTAATAATAATCCTAGTATTAATCCTAATCCTAATCCTAGTCGAAATGCTTATCCTCCTCCTCATCCTAATAATAATCCTAATCATAATCCTGATCCTATCCTAATCCAAATCCCAATCCTCATCCTAATCCTCATTCTCATGCTAATTCTAATCCTAATGCAAATCTGAATCCTAATGCAAATCCTCATCCTCGTTGTAACCGTCATCCTTATCCTGATACTCATCCTCATCCTCATCCTCATCCTCATCCTCGTCCTCATCCTCGCCCACATCTAATGCAAATCTGAATCCTAATGCAAATCTGAATCCTAATGCAAATCTGAATCCTAATGCAAATCTGAATCCTAATGCAAATCTGAATCCTAATGCAAATCTGAATCCTAATGCAAATCTGAATCCTAATGCAAATCTGAATCCTAATGCAAATCTGAATCCTAATGCAAATCTGAATCCTAATGCAAATCTGAATCCTAATGCAAATCTGAATCCTAATGCAAATCTGAATCCTAATGCAAATCTGAATCCTAATGCAAATCTGAATCCTAATGCAAATCTGAATCCTAATGCAAATCTGAATCCTAATGCAAATCTGAATCCTAATGCAAATCTGAATCCTAATGCAAATCTGAATCCTAATGCAAATCTGAATCCTAATGCAAATCTGAATCCTAATGCAAATCTGAATCCTAATGCAAATCTGAATCCTAATGCAAATCTGAATCCTAATGCAAATCTGAATCCTAATGCAAATCTGAATCCTAATGCAAATCTGAATCCTAATGCAAATCTGAATCCTAATGCAAATCTGAATCCTAATGCAAATCTGAATCCTAATGAACATCCTCATCCTCATCCTAATCCTAATCCTAATTCTAATCCTCATCCTAGTCCTAATCCCCATCCTCATCTTTATCCTTATGATCATCCTCATCCTCATTGTCACCGTCATCCTTATCCTCGTCCTCATCCTCATCCTCATACTCATCCTCATCCTCATCCTCATCCTAATCCTAATCCTAACCCTAATCCTCATCCTCATACTCATTCTCATCCTCGTCCTCATCCTAACCCTAATCCTAATAATAATCCTAATCCTAATCCTAAGTCTAATCCTAACGCTAACCCTATGCCTAACCCTAACCCTAACCCTAATACCAACACTAATCCTAATCCTATCCTAGTCCTAATCCTAACCCTAATCCTCAGTCTCATGCTCATCCTCATGCTCATCCTCATCCTCATCCTAATCCTAATTCTAACCCTAACACGAATCCTAATAATAATCATAGTCTTAATCCTAATCCTAATCCTTGTCGAAATGCTCATCCTCATCCTCATCCTAATAATAATCCTAATCATAATCCTAATCCTAATCCCAATCCTCATCCTAATCTTCATTCTCATGCTAATTCTAATCCTAATGCAAATCTTAATACTAATGCAAAACCTCATCCTCGTTGTCACCGTCATCCATATCCTGATCCTCATCCTCATCTTCATCCTCATACTCATACTCATCCTCATCCTCATCCTCATCCTCATCCTCATCCTCATCCTCATCCTCATCCTCATCCTCATCCTCATCCTCGTCCACATCCTCATCCTCATCCTCATCCTCATCTTTATCCTCATCCTTATCCTCATCCTCATCCTAACGCTAATCCTAATAATAATCCTAATCATAATCCTAATCTTAATTCTAATCTTAATCCACATCCTCATCCTCATCCTCATCCTAACCCTAATCCTAAAAATAATCCTAATCCTAATCCTAACCCTAACCCTAAACCTAATACTAATACTAATCCTAATCCTAATCCTAATCCAAATCCTAATTCTAATCCTAATCCTATTCCTAATCCTAATTCTAATGCAAATCCTCATCCTCATCCTAATGCAAATCATAATCCTAATCCTAATCCTAATCCTAATCCTAATCCTAATCCTAGTCCTAATCCCAATCCTCATCTTCATCCATATGATCATCCTCATCCTCATCCTCATCCTCACCGTCATCCTTATCCTCATCCTCATCCTCATCCTAATCCTAATCCTAATCCTAATCCTAACCCTAACCCTAATCCTAATATTAATCCTAATCCTAATCCTAGTCCAAATGCTCATCCTCATCCTCATCGTCACCGTCATCCTTCTCCTCATCCTCATCCTCATCCTCATCCTCATCCTAATCCTAATCCTAACCCTAACCCTAATCCTAATAATAATCCTAATCTTTATCCTAATCCTAATCCTAAACCCAATCCTCATCCTAATCCTCATTCTCATGCTAATTCTAATCCTAATGGAAATCCGAATCCTAATGCCAATCCTCAACTTCATCCTCATCGTCACCGTCATTCGTATCCTTATCCTAATCCTCATCCTTATCCTCGTACTCATCCTCATCCTCATCCCCATCCTCATCCTCGTCGTAACCCTAATCCTAATAATAATCCTAATCCTAATCCTAATCC
>NC_032022.1:4236004-4237050 GCF_001865875.1 Lupinus angustifolius
TAATCCTAATCCTAATCCAAATCCAAATCCTAATTCTAATCGTAATCCTATTCCTAATCCTAATCTTAATCCTAATCCTCATTCTCATCCTAATCCTCATTCTCATGCTAATTCTAATCCTAATGCAAATCTTAATCCTCATCCTAAAGCAAATCATAATCCTAATCCTAATCCTAATCCTAATCCTAATCCTAATCCTAATTCTAATCCTCATCCTAGTCCTAATCCCCATCCTCATCTTCATCCTTGTGATCATCCTCATCCTCATCGTCACCGTCATCCTTATCCTCATCCTCATCCTCATACTCATCCTCATCCTCATCCTCATCCTAATCCTAATCCTAACCCTAACCCTAATCCTCATCCTCATCCTCGTCCTCATCCTAACCCTAATCCTAATAATAATCCTAATCCTAATCCTAAGTCTAATCCTAACGCTAACCCTAACCCTAATACCAACACTAATCCTAATCCTATCCTAGTCCTAATCCTAACCCTAATCCTGAGTCTCATGCTCATCCTCATCCTCATCCTCATCCTAATTCTAACCCTAACACTAATCCTAATAATAATCATAGTCTTATTCCTAATCCTAATCCTAGTCGAAATGCTCATCCTCATCCTCATCCTAATAATAATCCTAATCCTAATCCTAATCCCAATCCTCATCCTAATCCTCATTCTCATGCTAATTCTAATCCTAATGCAAATCTTAATACTAATGCAAAACCTCATCTTCGTTGTCACTGTCATCCTTATCCTGATCCTCATCCTCATCCTCATCCTCATCCTCATACTCATCCTCATCCTCATCCTCATCCTCATCCTCATCCTCATCCTCATCCTCATCCTCATCCTAATCCTAAAAATAATCCTAATCCTAATCCTAATCCTAACCCTAACCCTAAACCTAATACTAATACTAATCCTAATCCTAAACCTAAGCCAAATCCTAATTCTAATCGTAATCCTATTCCTAATCCTAATTCTAATGCAAATCCTAATCCTCATCCTAATGCAAATCATAATCCTAATCCTAATCCTAA
>NC_032022.1:4237150-4237530 GCF_001865875.1 Lupinus angustifolius
ATGAGGATGCGGATGAGGATGAGGATGAGGATGAGCGTGAGCATGAGGATGATGATGAGTATGAGGATGAGGATGAGGATTAGGATGAAGATGGGGATGGGGATGAGGATGATGATGAGGATTTGGATGAGGATGATGATGACGATTTGGATGAGGATGACGATGACGATTAGGATGAGGATGAGGATGATGATGAGTATGAGGATGAGGATGAGGATGAGGATGAGAATGATGATGAGGATGAGGATGAGGATGAGGATGAGGATGTGGATGAGGATGAGGATGAGGATTAGGATGAGGATGAGGATTTGGATTAGGATTAGGATGAGGATTAGGATTAGGGTGAGGATGAGGATGATGATGAGTATGAGGATGAGGAT
>NC_032022.1:4237630-4238521 GCF_001865875.1 Lupinus angustifolius
AGGAAGAGGATGAGGATGAAGAGGAGGGTAGGATGAGGATTAGGATGAGGATAGGATGACGACGTGGATAGGATGAGGATGAGGATAGGATGAGGATAAGGAGGAGGAGGAGGATAGGACGAGGATGAGGAGGAGGATAGGATGAGGATGAGGATAGAAATTGGAGGAGGAGGAGGATGAGGATGCGGATGAGGATGAGGATTAGGATGAGCATGAGCATGAGCATGAGGATGATGATGAGTATGAGGATGAGGATGAGGATGAGGATTAGGATGAGGATGGGGATGGGCATGGGGATGGGGATGAGGATGGTGATGAGGATTTGGATGAGGATGATGATGAGGATTTGGATGAGGATGATGATGACGATTAGGATGGGGATGAGGATGGTGATGAGTATGAGGATGCGGATGAGGATGAGGATGAGAATGATGATGAGGATGAGGATGAGGATGGGGATGTGGATGAGGATGAGGATGAGGATTAGAATGAGGATGAGGATTTGGATTAGGATTAGGATGAGGATTAGGATTAGGATGAGGATGAGGATGATGATGAATATGAGGATGAGGATTAGGATGAGGATGAGGATGAGGATGAGGATGAGGATGAGGATGGGGATGAGGAAGAGGTTAGGATGAGGATGAGGACGAAGATAGGATGAGGAAGAGGATGAGGATGAAGAGGAGGGTAGGATGAGGATTAGGATGAGGATAGGATGACGACGTGGATAGGATGAGGATGAGGATAGGATGAGGATAAGGAGGAGGAGGATGATAGGACGAGGATGAGGAGGAGGATAGGATGAGGATGAGGTTAGAAATTGGAGGAGGAGGAGGATGAGGATGCGGATAGGATGAGGATGAGGATGAGGATATGATGAGGATGAGG
>NC_032022.1:4238621-4239842 GCF_001865875.1 Lupinus angustifolius
AGGAAGAGGAAAGGATGAGGACGAGAATGAGAATGCCTAAAATCATGCATGCATACTAAAATTCCATCATAGTTCTTACTAACCTGACTTGTGACCATCATAAGTAGGAAAGGTTGATCATCATTTTCTGCCTCAATTTCTTCCTTAGCCATGTGTGCTTCACTTTGTTGTTTGCATTTATTTTCATCTTGTGTGGATGATGACTTGCATTCAGTTGAGAAATGATCAAGCTTGCCACAATTGAAGCACCTGATCTTTCTTTTATCAACTGTTTGCCTTCCTCCTCTCTAATGATTCAGGCCACCTCTCCTGACTAAGTTTTCTGGTTTATTCTCCTATGTGTCTCTTTCTATGGAAAGTTTGGTTGGAATCCTATTCAATTATTGATGAAAAATTAAATTTATTATTTAATTTTTATGTATAAATTGGATCCAACGTGATTTTCTGAAGTATGAGGATGAGGATGAGGATGAGGATGAGGATTAGGATTAGGATTAGGATTAAGTTTAGGATTAGGATTAGGATTAGGATTATGATTAGGATTAGGATTAGGATTAGGATAATCCTATTCCTATTCCTATTCCTTTTCCTAGTCCTACTCCTCAACCCCATGCTCATTCTCATCCTAATGCAAATCCTATTCCTAATCCTAATCCTAATCCAAATCCTAATCCGAATCCTAATCCGAATCCTAATTCTCATTCTCATTCTCATCCTCATCCTCATCCTCATCCTCATCCTCATCCTCATCCTCATCCTAATTCTCCTCCTCCTCCTCATCCTCCTCTTCATCCTATCCTCATTCTCAACCTCCTCCTATCCTCATCCTCATCCTCATCCTCATCCTCATCCTCATCCTCATCCTCATACTCATCCTCATCCTCAACCTCTTCTGTATCCTCCGACAATACATGCGAGTGAGGCTCAGACGTGGAGGGACCAGCCTCGGTTGAAGCCGCAGCCGCTGCCGCTAAAAGCGAATAATTCTCAGGCGCTAGTGGTGGATTGTACACACCATTCATGCCTCCCTTCCCACTATTTCCCCCCAACGTCGGGTAGAACTGCGCTACCGCCCTGCTTAGGTTATCCATTAATAGCAGGAAGAAAGAATAAGTAAGATGAGGAGGAGGAGGATGAGAGTGACGATGAGGATGAGGATGAGGATGAGGATGAGGATGAGGATGAGGATGAGGATGAGGATGAGGATGAGGATGAGGATGA
>NC_032022.1:4239942-4241388 GCF_001865875.1 Lupinus angustifolius
AGGATAGGCTGAGGACGAGAATGAGAGTGAGGATAGGATGAGGATGAGGATGAGGATAGGAAGAGGATAAGGATGAGGACGAGGATGAGGAAGAGGAAGAGGATGAGGATGAAGATGAGGACGTGGATAGGATGAGGATGAGGACGTGGATAGGATGATGATGAGGATGAGGATGAGGATAGGAGGAGGATGAGGATGAGGATGGGGATGAGGATGAGGATGAGGATGAGGATAGGATGAGGAGGAGGATGAGGCAGTAGGGCACATGTGTAGGCCTAGTCTAGCAGGAAATGCGAAGGTTGCTTAAAGCCGGCCGATAGGCGAAAGATAATCAACTAGTTTAGTTCTGATCTGAGTAGGCTTCTAATAGGGAATACTCTAACCCTGGGAACCGGGGCCTGCCCAAAGTCTAGGGTGGCTCAAAGTTCGATCAAGGAGATCCCTGTCCTGTGCCCTATTCACTAAGATCTTCGAATTAGCCCTTACCGAAAAGCATGGCTTACCTCACTAGTGGAATTCTGATTCCGGTATTCTATCTATTCACCCTCAGATCACTGAAACTCGCTTTCAAGCTTGATTGAGGGATTCGCTCTTAGCATGCTTGCTATGCCTTTTCCCTTCCGGGAAGATTGATAACTTCGTCCGGGGTAGACGGGTCTACCAGCTACAACCATGAAGCTGAGGTCATCGTGTTGGAAGGTCTTCTTCCAAGGATGAAGCTTGACTCGGGTAGGGACTGCTAAGTCCGCTACTTTGGTTTGGAAACCTCCAGAGGTGCCGAAGGATCATACGCTTCACAGAAGGAAGAGATAGAATCCAGCTTTTCTTTGTTATCAGGAGTGCAAGTTCCCAACATCACTCCGGTTGGAATTAGATAAACTAAGTTCGTTTCGGTATGATAAAATAACCAATCCTGAATAAGGGATAAGTCAGGCGTGTACAGACTATGGCATCGTTAAGCCCTTTTAATTAAGTGTGAAATGTCTTGTTTCAAAGTCGCTAAGGGAAGTTTGGTCGGAGACCTGATCTTTGGTCATATAGCCGTGTGAGAAGTCTAGTACTTTATTAATAAAAAAATAATTAAATTCCCTGATCGTCTGTCATATGCGCTCCCCATATCCTGAGCCTGCTTAGAATGGACTCCATAACGGAGATCTTCTTTGACACGCGGACCTAGTTTCCACCAACCCAGATGTACCCGATTAAGTGATGACACTGACGGTACTCTCCTTTTTTTTTCTTAGGGCCGGATGCTTAGTTTCCTTCTAACTTAGTAATGATCTTTATTGTCCGATTTCCTTTCTTAGTGCTCACATCCTCGTATGCCGATCTTACAATGAAGTGTCAGAAGAACCTATTTTTTGAGGATGAGGCAGTAGGGCATGAGCATGAGGATGAGGATGAGGATGAGGATGAGGATGAGGATGAGGGTGAGGATGAGGATGA
>NC_032022.1:4241488-4242971 GCF_001865875.1 Lupinus angustifolius
ATTAGGATTAGGATTAGGATTAGGATTAGGATTAGGATTAGGATTAGGATTAGGATTAGGATTAGGATTAGGATTAGGATTAGGAATAGGATTACGAATAGGATTAGGATTAGGATTAGGATTAGGATTAGGATTAGGATTAGGATTAGGATTAGGAATAGGATTACGAATAGGATTAGGATTAGGATTAGGATTAGGATTAGGATTAGGATTAGGATTAGGATTAGGAATAGGAATATGATTAGGACTAGGATTAGATATTGGAATAAGATTAGGATTAGGATTAGGAGTAGGAGTAGGATTCGGATTTGGATTAGCATTTGGATTAGGATTAGGATTATGATGAGGATGAGAATGAGGATTAGGATTAGGATTTTGATTAGGATTAGGCTTTGCATTAGAATTAGATTTAGGATTAGGTTTAGGATTAGGTTTAGGATTACGATTAGGATTAGGATTAGGATTAGGATGAGGATGAGCATTAGGATTAGGATTAGGATTAGGATTTGGATTAGGATTAAGATTAGGATTAGGATAAGGATTAGGTGTAGGATTAGGATTAGTATTAGGATTAGGTTTAGGTTTAGAATTAGGATTAGGATTAGGAGTAGGATTTGGATTAGGACTAAGATTCGGATTAAGATTAGGTTTAGGATTTGGATCAGGATTAGGGTTAGGGTTAGGGTTAGGATTAGGCTTAGGGTTAGTATTAGACTTAGGCTTACGCTTAGGATTAGGCTGATTAGGATTAGGATTATGATTAGGATTAGGAATAAGAGTAGGATTAGGATGAGGATTAGGATTAGGATGAGGATTAGCATGAGGATGAGAATGAGGATTAGAATTATGATTAGGATTATCATTAGGATTAGGATTAGGATTAGGATTAGGATTAGGATTAGGATTAGGATGGGGATGGGGATAGGGATGGGGATGAGGATGAGGATGCGGATGAGTATGAGAATGAGGATGAGGGTGAAGATGAGGATGAGGATGAGGATGAGGATGAGCATGAGCATGAGGATGAAGATGAGTATGAGAATGAGGATGAGGATGAGGATGAGGATGAGGATTAGGATGAGGATGGGGATGGGGATGAGGATGGTGATGAGGATTTGGAAGAGGATGAGGATGAGGATGAGCATGAGGATGAGGATGAGCATTAGGATGGGGATGGGGATAGGGATAAGCATGGGGATGAAGAAGAGGATGCGGATGAGGATGAGAATGAGGATTAGAATTATGATTAGGATTATAATTAGGATTAGGATTAGGATGAGGATGAGGATGAGCATAAGGATGAGGATTAGGATGGGGATGGGGATAGGGATGGGGATGAGGATGAGGATGCGGATGAGTATGAGAATGAGGATGAGGGTGAAGATGAGGATGTGGATGAGGATGAGGATGAGCGTGAGCATGAGGATGAAGATGAGTATGAGCATGAGGATGAGGATGAGGATTAGGATGAGGATGGGGATGG
>NC_032022.1:4243071-4243752 GCF_001865875.1 Lupinus angustifolius
ATTAGGATTAGGATTAGGATGAGAATTAGGAATAGGATGAGGATTAGGATTAGGATGAGGATGAGGACTAGGATTAGGGTTAGGATGAGGATTATGATTAGGATTAGGAAGAGGATTAGGATTAGATTTAGGATTAGGATTATGATTATGATTATAGGATTTGGATAAGGAATAGGATTAGGATTAGGATTAGGATTAGGATGAGAATTAGGAATAGGATGAGGATTAGGATTAGGATTAGGATGAGGACTAGGATTAGGTTTAGGATGAGGATTATGATTAGGATTAGGAAGAGGATTAGGATTAGATTTAGGATTAGGATTATGATTATGATTATAGGATTTGGATAAGGAATAGGATTAGGATTAGGATTAGGATTAGGATGAGTATTAGGAATAGGATGAGGATAAGGATTAGGATTAGGATGAGGATGAGGATTAGGAGGAGGATTAGGATTAGGTTTAGGATGAGGATTAGGATTAGGACTAAGCTTAGGTGTAGGATTAGAATTAGGATTACGATTTGGATTACGATTAGGATTAGGGATAGTTTTAGGACTAGGATTAGATATAGAATTAGGAATAGGAATATGATTAGGATGAGGAATAGGAAGAGGATTAGCATGTGGATGAGAAAGACGATTTGGATTTGGATTATGATTAAGATTAGGATTTGCATTAG
>NC_032022.1:4243852-4252818 GCF_001865875.1 Lupinus angustifolius
CGATTACGATTACGATTAGGCTTAGGCTTAGGATTAAGAGTAGGATTGGGAATATGATTAGAATTAGTATTAGAATTAGGATTAGGCTTAGGATTAGGCTTAGGATTTGGATTAGGATTTGGATTAGGCTTAGGGTTAGGATTAGGATTAGGATTACGATCGCCATTAGGACCAGGATTAGAATTAGCATTAGGATTAGGATTTGGATGAGGATTATGATTAGGATTAGGATTGAGATTAGGAACAAGATTAGGTTTAGTATTAGGTGTAGGATTAGGACGAGGATTAGGATTAAGATTAGCATTCTGATTAGGATTACAATTAGGATTAGGAGTTGAGTTTGCTTTAGGATTAGGATGAGGATGAGGATGAGGATGGGGATGAGGATGAGGATGAGGATGAGGATGAGGATGAGGATGAGGATTAGGTTTAAATTAGGATTAGGATTACGATAAGGATTTCGATTAGGATTAGGATTAGGATTAGGATTAGGATTAGGATAAGGATTAGGTTGAGGATTATGATTAGGATTAGGATTAGGATTAGGATTAGGATGAGGATTAGGATTAAATTATGACTAGGATTAGGATTAGGATGAGGATGCGGATGAGGATTAATATCAGGATTGGGATTGATTAGGATTAGGATTTGGTTTATGATGAGGATTAGGATTAAATTCGGGTTATGATTAGGATTATGTTAAGGATGAGGATGACGATGAGAATGAGGATTAGGATTATGATTAGGATTAGGAAAACGAATAGGCTAATGATTAGGATTAGGATTTCGATTACGATCAAGATTAGGATTAGGATGAAGATGAGAAAGAGGATTAGGATTAAGATTATGATTAGGATTAGGCTTTACATTAGGATAGTACCAGGAGTAGGATTAGGATTAGAATTAGCAGTAGGGTTAGGATTAGGATTAAGAGTAGCATTAGGATTAGGATTTGGATTAGGATTAGGATTAGGTTTACGATTACAATTTGGGTTAGGATGATGATTAGGATGAGGATTAGGATTTGGATTAGGATTATGATGAGGATGAGGATGAGGATTATAATTAGGATGAGGATGAGGATGAGGGTTAGGATAAGGTTTGGGATTAGGAGTTGGATTAGGATTTGGATAACGATTAGGATTATGATTAGGATTAGAAATAGGATTAGGAATAAGATTAGATAGAGGATTAGGATTAGGATTAGGAATAAGAGTAGGATTAGGATAAGGATTAGGATTTAGATGACGATGAGAATGAGGATTAGGATGAGGATTTTGATTAGGATTAGGCTTTGCATCAGGATTAGGATTAGTATTAGGATTAAGATTAGGATTAGAGTTCGGATTCGGATTCGGGTTAGGATTAGCATAAGGATTAGGCTTAGGCTTAGGATTAGGATTAGCAGTAGGGACAGGATTTGGGATAGGATGAGGATTAGGATGAGGATTAGGATGAGGATTAGGATTAGGGTGAGGATGAGGATGAGCATGAGGATGAGGATGAGGATGAGGATGAGGATGAGGATGAGGATGAGGATGAGGATGAGGATGAGGATGTGGATTAGGATTAGGATTAGGATTAGGATTAGGATTAGGATTAGGATTACGATTAGGATTAGAATTAAGATTATGATTATCATTAGGATTAGGATTAGGATTAGTATTAGGACTAGGATTAGGATTAGAACTAGAATTAGATATAGAATTACGATTAGGATTAGGATTAGGAGTAGGAGTAGGATTCGGATGAAGATTAGGATTAGGATTAAGATGAGGTTGAGGTTGCAATTGAAGTTGAGGATGAGGATAAGGATGAGGATGAGGATGAGAATGAGAATGAGGATTAGGACTATGATTAGGAAAAGGAAATGGCTTAGGTGTAGGATTAGGATTACGATCAGGATTAGGCTTAGGCTTAGGATTAAGAGTAGGATTAGGAATATGATTAGAATTAGGATTAGCATTAGGATTAGGCTTAGGATTAGGATTTGGATTAAGCTTAGGATTAGGATTAGGTTTAGGATTACGATTACCATTAGGATCAGGATTAGAATTAGCATTAGGATTAGGATTTGGATGAGAATTTGGATGAGGATTTTGATTAGGATTAGGATTAGGATTGAGATTAGGAACAAGATTAGGTTTAGGATTAGGTTTAGGATTAGGAGGAGGATTAGGATTAAGATTATGATTACAATTAGGATTAGGATTAGGATTATGATGAGGATGAGGATGATGATAAGGATTACGATTAGGATTAGGATTAGGATTAGGATTAGGATCAGGATGAGGATGAGGATTATGATGAGGATTAGGATTAAATTAGGGTTATGATTAGGATTAGGTTGAGGATGAGGATGACGATGAGAATGAGGATTAGGATTATGATTAGGATTAGGAAAACGAATAGGCTAAGGATTAGGATTAGGATTAGGATGATGATTAGGATTATGATCAGGATGAGGATGAGGATGAGGATTATAATTAGGATGAGGATGAGGATGAGGATAAGGGTTAGGATAAAGATTTGGATTAGGATTAGAATAACGATTAGGATTAGGATTAGAAATAGGATTAGGAATAGGATTAGATATAGGATTAGGATTAGGATTAGGAATAGGAGTAGGATTAGGATGAGGATTAGGATTAGGATTTAGATGAGGATGAGAATTAGGATTAGGATTCCGATTTTGATTAGGATTAGGCTTTGCATCAGGATTAGGATAAGTATTAGGATTAAGATTAGGATTAGGATTCGGATTCAGGTAAGGATTAGGATTAGGATTAGGCTTAGGCTTAGGATTAGGATTAGAAGTAGGGCTAGGATTTGGGATAGGATGATGATTAGGATTAGGATTAGGATGAGGCTGAGGATGAGGATGAGGATGAGGATGAGGATGAGGATTAGGATTTGGATTAGGATTAGGATTAGAATTAAGATTATGATTAGCATTAGGATTAGGATTAGTATTAGGACTAGGATTAGGATTAGGACTAGGATTAGATATAAAATTACGATTAGGATTAGGATTAGGAGTAGGAGTAGGATTAGGATGAAGATTAGGATTAGGATTAGGCTTATGATTAGGATTATTATTAGGATTAGGATTAGGATTGGGATTATGATTTGGGCTAGGATTATGATTAGGATTAGGCTTAGGATTAGGATCAAGCTTAGGATTAGGATTAGGCTTATGATTAGGATTATTATTAGGATTAGGATTAGGATTTGGATTAGGATTAGGGTTAGGAAAAGGAATAGGAAAAGGAATGAGGATTAGGATTTGGATTAGGATCAAGATTAGGATTAGGATTAGGATTGGGATTATGATTAGGATTTGGAATAGGAGTAGGATTAGGATGAGGATTAGGATCAGGAAGAGGATTAGGATAAGGATGAGAATGAGGATTAGGATTAGGATTACGATTAGGATTAGGCTTTGCATTAGGATAAGTACCAGGAGTATGGTTAGGATTAGGATTAAGAGTAGCGTTAGGATTAGGATTTGGATTAGGATTAGGATTAGGTTTAGGATTACGATTTGGGTTAGGATGATGATTAGGATGAGGATTAGGATGAGGATTAGGATTAGGATTAAGATGATAAGGAGGATGAGGATGAGGATGAGGATTAGGATTATAATTAGGATGAGGATGAGGATTAGGATTAGGATTAGGAGTAGGATTAGGATTAGGATTAGGATTAGGAATAGGATTAGGATTAGAATTAAGATTATGATTAGCATTAGGATTAGGATTAGAATTAGGACTAGATTAGGATTAGGACTAGGATTAGATATAGAATTAGGATTAGGATTAGGAATAGGAGTAGGATTAGGATGAAGATTAGGATTATGATTAAGATGAGGATTAGGATTAGGATTAGGATTAAGATTAAGATTAGGATTAGGCTTTGCATCAGGATTAGGATTAAGATTACGATTAGGATTCGGATTCAGATTTGGGTTAGGATGAGGATAAGGATTATGCCTAGGCATAGGATTAGGATTAGGATTAGGATTAGGATTAGCAGTAGGGATAGGATTTGGATTAGGATTAGGTTTAGGATTACGATTTGGGATAGGATGGTGATTAGGATGAGGATTAGCATGAGGATTAGGATTAGGATTAGGATTAGGAAGAGGATGAACATGAGGATGAGGATAAGGATGAGGATGAGGATGATGATTAGGATGAGGATGAGGATGAGGATTAGGATGAGGATTAGGATTTGGATTAGGATTTGGATTAGGATTAGAATTAAGATTATGATTAGCATTAGGATTAGGACTAGGATTAGGATTAGGACTAGGATTATTAATTGAATTAGGATCAGGATTAGGATTAGGATTAGGATTAGGAATAGGATTAGGATTAGGATTAAGATTAGGATTAGGATTAAGATGAGGATGAGAATGAGGATTAGGATTAGGATTTGCATTAGGATTAGGATTAGGATTTGGATTAATATTAGGATTAGGGTTAGGATTAGGATTTGGGTTACGATTATGATTAGGATTAGGCTTAGGATTAGGATTAGGCTTAGGATTTGGATTAGGCTTAGGATTAGGATTAGGATTAGGATTAGGATTAGGATTATGATTTGGATTAGGATTAGCATTAGGATTTGGATTAGGATAAGGGTTAGGAAAAGGAATAGGAAATGGAATGAGGATTTGGATTAGGATTAAGATTATGATTATGATTAGGGTTAGGGTTAGGGTTCGGGTTAGGATTAGGATTACGATTGGAGTTAAGATTAGCATTAACTTTAGGATTAGGATTAGTCTTAGGATTAGGAGTAGGATAATGTTTAGGATGAGGATTATAATTAAGATTAGGATTAGGAGTAGGATTATGATTAGGATTAGGTTTAGGGATAGGATTTGTATTAGGATTAGGATTGAGATTAGGAACAAAATTAGGTTTAGGATGAGGATTAGGAATAGGATTAGGAATTTATTTAGGACGAGGATGAGGATGAGGATGAGGATGAGGATGAGGATGAGGATGAGGATTAAATTAGCATTAGGATTAAATTAGGATTAGGATTAAGATTAGGATTACGATAAGGATTACGATTAGGCTAAGGATTAGGATTAGGATTAGGATTAGGTATAGGATTATGATTAGGATTTGGATTAGAATGATGATGAGGATGAGGATTAATATCAGGATTGGGATTAGGATTAGGATTAGGATTATATTAGGGTTGTGATTAGGAATAGGACGAGGACGAGGATGAGGATGAGGATGAGGATGAGGTTGAGGTTAGGGATGATGTTGGGGATGTGGATGACGATGAGAATGAGGATTAGGATTAGGAAAAGGAAAAGGCATAGGATTAGGATCCAGATTAGAATTAGGATTAGGATTATGATTAGGATTAGGATGAGGATTAGGATTACGAAGAGGATTAGGATGAGGATGAGAATGAGGATTAGGATTAGGATAATGATTAGGATTAGGCTTTGCATTAGGATTAGTACCAGGAGTAGGATTAGGATTAGCAGTAGGGTTAGGATTAGGATTTTATTGTAGCATTAGGATTAGGATTAGGATTTGGATTAGGATTAGGATTAGGTTTAGGATTACGATTTGGTTTAGGATTATGATTAGGATGAGGATTAGGATGAGGATTAGGATTAGGATTAGGATTAGGATGAGGATGAGGATGAGGATTTTGATTAGGATTAGGATTACGATTACGATTCAGATTAGGATTAGGATTAGGACTAGGATTAGATATAGGATTTTGATTAAGATTAGGATTAGGATTACGATGAGCATGAGAATGAGGATTAGGATTAGGATTTTCATTAGGATTAGGCTTTGCATCAGGATTAGGATTAGGATTTTCATTAGGATTAGGATTTGCGTCAAGATTAGGATTAGGATTAAGATTAGGATTAGGATTCGTATTAGGATTTGGGTTAGGATTAGGATTTTCATTAGGATTAGGATTTGCGTCAGGATTAGGATTAGGATTAAGATTAGGATTAGGATTCGTATTAGGATTTGGGTTAGGATTAGGATTAGTATTAGGCTTAGGTTTAGGATTAGGACTAGGATTAGGATTACGATTATGATTAGGATTAGGATTAGGATTTGAATTAGGATTACGATAACGATTTGGATTAGGATTAGGATTAGGAATAGGATTAGGACTAGGTTTAGGATTAGGATTTGGATTAGGATGAGTATTAGGATAGGGATAAGGATTAGGATTTGGAAGAGGATGAGGATGAGGATTAGGATGATGACTAGGATTTGGATTAGGATTAGGATTAGGAATAGGATTAGGATTAGGATTAGGATTAAGATTAGGATTAGGTTTAACATTATGATTTGAATTAGGAATAAGATTAGAATTAGGATGAGGATGAGGATGACGATTAAGATTTGGACCAGGAGTAGGATTAGGATTAGTAGTAGTGTTTGGATTAGGATTAATATTAGCATTAGGATTAGGATTTGGATTAGGTTTAGGATTAGGATTAGGATTAGCATGAGGATGACTATGCGGATGAGGATGAGGATGAGGATGAGGATGAGGATGAGGATGAGGAAGAGGAAGAGGAAGAGGAAGAGGAAGAGGAATAGGAAGAGGTAGAGGATGAGGATGTGGATGAGGATGTGGATGTGGATGTGGATGTGGATTATGATTAGGATTAGGATTTGGTTGAGGATGAGGATGAGGATGAGGGTTAGTATTAGGATTAGGATGAGTATTATGATTAGGATTAGGATTAGGATTAGGTTTAGGATTAGGTTTAGGATTAGGATGAGGATTAGGATTAAGATTAGGATTAGGATTTGCATTAGGATTAGGATTAGGATAAGGATTAGAATTAGGTTTAGTATGAGGACCAGGACTAGGATTCGGATTTGCATCATGATTATGATTAGGATTAGGATAAGGATGAGCATGAGGATGAGGATGCGGATGGGGATGAGGATGAGAACGAGGGTGAGAATGAGGATGAGGATGAGGGTGAGGATGAGGACGAAGATGACGATGAGGACGAGGATGAAGATGAGGATAAGGATGAGGATGTACACGAGGATGAGGATGACGATGAGGATGAGGATGAGGAGGAAGAATAGGATTAGGATTAGGATTATGATTATGATTAGTAGTAGGGTTAGGATTAGGATTCATAGTAGCATTAGGATTAGGATTAGCATTAGGATGAGGATGAGGATGAAGAGGAGGATTAGGATGAGGAGGAGGATGAGGATGAGGATGAGGACGAGGAAGAGGAAGAGTAAGAGGATGAGGATGTGGATGAGGATGAGGATGAGGATGTAGATGTGGATGAGGACGAGGATGAGGATCAGTATTAGGCATAGGATTAGGATTAGAATTAGGATTAGGGTTAGGATGCGGATCAGGGTGAGGATTAGGATTAGGATTAGGATAAGTATTAGAATTAGGATTAGAATTAGGATAGGATTATTATTAAGATTAGGATTAAGATTAGGATTAAGATCAGGACTAGTATTAGGATTACAATTAGGATTAGGATTAGGATGAGGATGAGGATTAGGATGAGGATGAGGATGAGGATGAACATGAGGATTAGTATCAGGATTAGGATTAGGATTAGGATTAGGATTAGGATTAGGGTTAGGGTTAGGATTATGATTAGGATGAGGATGAGGAGGTGGATGAGGATGAAGATTAGGATTAGGATTCGGATTTTCATTAGGATTTGCATTAGGATTAGGATTAGCATTAGGATTAGGATTAGGATTTTCATTAGGATTTGCATTAGGATTAGGATTAGCATTAGGATTAGGATTAGGATTTGCATTAGGATGAAGATGAAATGAGGACGAGGACGAGGATGAAGACGAGGATAAGGATGACGATGAGGATTAGTATTAGGATTAGTATTAGAATGAGGATGAGGATGAGGATGGGGATTAGTATCAGGATTAGGATTAGGATTAGGTTTAGGATTAGGGTTAGGGTTGTGATTAGGATAAGGATTAGGATTAAATTGGGATCAGGATTAGGACCAGGATTAGGATTAGGGTTAGGATGAGAATAAGAATGAGGATGAGGATGAGGATGAGGATGACGATTTGAATTAGGATTAGGATTTGGATTAGGATTAGGATTTGGATGAGGATGAGGATGAGGATGAGGATGAGGATGAGGATGAGGATGAGGATGAGGATTAGGATGAGGATGAGGATGAGTATGAGGATTAGAATGAGGATGAGGAAGAGGATGACTATGAGGAAGAGGAGGAGGATTATGATTAAGATTAGGATTAGGATGAGGATGAGGATGAGGATGAGGATGAGTATGAGGATGAGTATGAGTTTAGGGATGAGGATGAGGATGACCATGTGGATGAGGATGAGGATCAGGATTAAGATTAGGGTTAGGATTAGGGTTTGGATAAGGATGAGGATTAGGATGATGATTAGGATGACGGGGAGGATGAGGACGAGGATGAGAATGAGGATGAGGATGAGCATGAGGATTAGTATTTCGATGAGAATGAGGATTAGTATGAGGATGAGGATGAGGATGAGGATTAGTATTTGGATGAGAATGAGGATGAGGAAGAGGATTAGCACGAGGATGAGGATGAGGATGAGGTTCAGATGGAGGATTAGGATGATAAGGAGGATGAGGATGAGGATTAGGATTAGTATTAGGATGAGGATTAAGATTAGGATTAGGATTAGGATTCGGGTTAGGATTAGGATTAGGATTAGGTTGAGGATGAGGATTAGCATGAGGATGAGGATCAGGATGAGGATGAGCGTGAGGAATAGGATTAGGATTAGGATTAAGATTGGGATTTGGATTAGTGTTAGGATTAGGAGTAGGTTTAGGATTAGCATCAGGATGAGCATGAGGTTGAGGATGAGGATGAGGATGCGGATGAGGATGAGGATAAGGATGAGGATGAGGATGAGGATAAGGATAAGGATGAGGATGAG
>NC_032022.1:4252918-4254989 GCF_001865875.1 Lupinus angustifolius
GAGGATTAGGATTAGGATTAGGATTAGCATGAGGATTAAGATTAGGATTAGGATTAGGATTAGGATTCTGGTTAGGATTAAGATTAGGATTAGGATGAGGATGGGGATTAGCATGAGGATGAGGATGAGGATGAGGGTGAGGAATAGGAGTAGGATTAGGATTAGAATTAGGATGAGGATGAGGATGAGGATGAGGATGAGGATGAGGATGAGGATGAGGATGAGGAAGAGGATGAGGATGAGGATGAGCATGAGGATGACCATGAGGATGAGGATGAGGATTATGATGAGGATTAGGATTAGGATGAGGATGAGGATTAGGATTTGGATGAGAAAGATAATGAGTATGAGGATGAGCATGAGGATAAGGATGAGGATGAGGGTGAGGGTGAGGATGAGGATGAGGATGAGGATGTGGATGAGGCTGAGGATTAGGATGAGCATGAGGATAAGGATGAGGATGAGGATCAGCATGAGGATGAGGATGAGGATGAGGATGAGGATGAGGATGAGGGTGAGGATGACGATGAGCATGAGGATGAGGATGAGGATCATGATTAAGATTAGGGTTAGGATTAGGGATAGGAGAAGGATGAGGATTAGGATGAGCATTAGGATGAGGATGAGGATGACGATGAGGATGAGGACAAGGATGAAAATGAGGATGAGGATGAGGATGAGGATTATGATTAGGATTAGGATAAGGATGAGGTATAGGTTTGGATGAGAATGAGGATGAGGATGAGGATGAGGATGAGCACGAGGATGAGGATTAGAATTAGGATTAGGATTTGGATTTGGATTAGGAATAGGATTAGGATTAGGGTTAGGATTAGGATTAGGATGAGGATCAACATGTCGATGAGGATGAGGATGAGGATGAGGATGAGCATGAGGATTAGGATAAGGATTAGCATTAGGATGCGGATGAGGTTGAGGATGAGGATGAAGATGAGGATGACGATGTGAATAAGGATGACGATGAGGGTGAGGATGGGGATGACGATGAGGGTGAGGATGGGGATGAGGATGAGGCTGAGGATGTGGATGAGACTTAGGATGAGGATGAGGATGAGGATGAGGATGAGGATGAGGATGAGGAGGAGGATGAGGATGAGTATGAGGATTAGGATGAGGATGAGATTGAGGATTAGGATGAGGATGAGGAAGAGGATGAATATGAGGAAGAGGAGGCGGATTAGGATTAAGATTAGGATTAGGATGAGGATGAGGATGAGGATGAGTAAGAGGATGAGGATGAGTTTGGGGATGAGGATGAGGATGACCATGAGGATGACGATGAGGATCAGGATTAAGATTAGGGTTAGGATTAGGGTTTGGATAATAATGAGGATTAGGAGGATGATTAGGATGACGATGAGGATGAGGACGAGGATGAGAATGAGGATGAGGATGAGCATGAGGATTAGTATTTCGATGAAAATGAGGATTAGTATGAGGATGAGGATGAGGATTAGTATTTGGATGAGAATGAGGATGAGGATGAGCATTAGCACGAGGATGAGGATGAGGATGAGGATGAGGATGAGGTTCAGATGGAGGATTAGGATGATAAGGAGGATGAGGATGAGGATTAGGATTAGTATTAGGATGAGGATTAAGATTAGGATTAGGATTAGGATTCGGGTTAGGATTAGGATTAGGATTAGGTTGAGGATGAGGATTAGCATGAGGATGAGGATGAGGATGAGGATTAGGATGAGGACTAGGATGAGGATGAGGATGAGCGTGGGGAAGAGGATGAGGATGAGGATAATGATGAGGATTAGTATGAGGATGAGGATGAGGATGAGCATGAGGATGAGGATGATGGTGAGGATTAGGATGAGCATGAGGATAACGATGAGGATGAGGAAGGGGATGAGAATGAGGATGAGGATGAGGATTACGATTAGGATTAGGGTTAGGATGAGGATGCGGATGAGAATTAGCATTAGGATTAGGATGAGCATGAGGATGAGGATGAGGATATGGATGAGGCTGAGCATGAGGATGAGGATGAGGATGATGATGAGGATGAGGATGAGGATGAGGACGAGGATGAGGATAA
>NC_032022.1:4255089-4256750 GCF_001865875.1 Lupinus angustifolius
ACGATGAGGATGAGGATGAGGATGAGGATGAGGATGAGGATGAGGATGAGGATGAGCATGAGGATGAGGATGAGGATGAGGATGAGGAGGAGGATGAGGATGAGGATGAGGTAGAGGATGAGGAGGAGGATGAAGATTAGGATTAGGATTAGGATGAGGATTAAGATTATGATTAGGATTAGGATTAGGATTAGGATTACGATTAGGATTCGGGTTAGGATTAGGATTAGGATTAGGATTAGGATGAGGATGAGGATAAGGATAATGATGAGGATTAAGAATAGGATAGGATTAGGATTAGGATTAGGATTAGGATTAGGATGAGGATGAGGATTAGCATGAGGATGAGGATGAGGATGAGGATGAGGATAAGGATAAGGATGAGGATTAGTGTGAGGATGAGGTTGAGGATGAGCATGAGGATGAGGATGATGGTGAGGATTAGGATGACCTTGAGGATGAGAATGAGGATAACGATGAGGATGAGGAAGAGGATGAGAATGAGGATAAGGATTACGATTAGGATTAGGATTAGGATGAGGATGCGGATGAGAATTAGCATTAGGATTAGGATGAGCATGAGGATGAGGAGGAGGATGAGGATGAGGATGAGGATGAGGATCAGGTAGAGGATGCGGAGGAGAATGAGGCGGAGGATGAGGAGGAGGATGAGGATGAGGGTGAGGAGGAGGATGAGGATGAGGATTTGGATGAGAATGAGGATGAGGATGAGGTTCAGATGGAGGATTAGGATGAGAAGGATGATGTGGATGAGCAATAGGATTAGGATTAAGATAAGGATTTGGATTAGGGTTAGGATTAGGAGTAGGATTGGGATTAGGATGAGGATGAGCATGAGGATGAGGATGAGGATGTGGATGAGGATGAGGATATGGATTAGTATGACGATGAGGATGAGGTTGAGGGTGAGGATGAGGATGAGGATGAGGATTAATATTATGGTTAGGATAAATATGAGGATTAGGATGAGGACTAGGATGAGGATGAGGATGAGCGTGGGGATGAGGATGAGGATGAGTATAAGGATGAGGATTAGTAGGAGGATGAGGATGAGGATGAGGATGAGAATGAGGATGAGGATTACGATTAGGATTAGGATTAGGATGAAGATGAGGATGAGAATTAGCATTAGGATAAGGATGAGGATGAGGATGAAGATGAGGATGAGGATGAGGATGAGGATTAGGGTGATGATGAGGATGAGGATGAGGATGAGGATGAGGATGAGGGTGAGGATGAGGCTGAGGGTGAGGATGAGGATGAGGATGAGGATGAGGATGAGGATGAGGATGAGGATGAGGATGTGGATGAGGATGAGGATGGAATAGGATTGGGATTAGGGTGAGGATGAACATGAGGATGAGGATGAGGATGAGGATGAAGATGAGGATGAGGATGAGGATCAGGTAGAGGATGAAGAGAAGGATCAGGACAGGACGAGGATGAGGATGAGGATGAGGATGAGGATGAGGATGAGGATGAGGATGAGGATGAGGATGAGGATGGGGATGAGGATGAGGATGAGGATGAGGATGAGGATGAGGATGAGGATGAGGATGAGGATGAGGATAAGGATATTGACTAGTATGACGATGAGGATGAGGGTGAGGATGAGGATGAGGATTAATATTAGGGTTAGG
>NC_032022.1:4256850-4257954 GCF_001865875.1 Lupinus angustifolius
GATGAGGATGAGGATGAGGATGAATGTGAGGATGAGGATGAGGATGAGGATTTGGATTAGGATTAGGATTAGGAAGGGGATGGGGATTTGGATGAGGTTGAGGATGAGGATATGGATGAGGATGAGGATTAAGATTAGAATTAGGATTAGGACTAGGATTAGGACTAGGACTAGGATTAGGATGAGGATTAATATTAGGATTAGGATTAGGATTAGGATTAGGATTAGGATTAGGATTAGGGTTAGGATTAGCATTAGGATGAGGATGAGGATGAGGATTAGCATGAGCATGAGGATGAGGATGAGGTTGAGGATGAGGACGAGGATAAGGATATGGATTAGTATGAGGGAGAGGATGAGGATGAGGATGAGGGTGAGGATGAGGATGAGGGTGAGGGTGAGGATGAGGGTAAGGATAAAGATGAGGATTAGAATGAGGATGGGGATGGGGATTTGGATGAGGTTGAGGATGAGGATTTGGATGAGGATGAAGTTGAGAATGAGGTTGAGACGGAGGTTAGGATGAGAAGTAGGAGGAGAATTAGGATTAGGATTAGGATTATGATTAGGATTAGGATGAAGATTAAGATTAGGATTAAGATTAGGATTAGGATTAGGGTTAGGATTAGGATTAGGATGAGGATGAGGATTAGTATGAGGATGAGGATTAGGATTAGGATGAGGATGAGGATTAATATGAGGATGAGGATTAGCATCAGGAAGAGGATGAGGATTAGCATCAGGATGAGGATGAGGATTAGGATTAGGATTTGGATTAGGATTAGGATTAGTATTAGGTTTAGGATTAGGATGAGGATGAGCGGGAGGATGAGGATGAGGATAAGGATGAGGATGAGGATAAGGATGTGGATTAAGATGTGGATGAGGATGAGGATGAGGATGAGGATGAGCCAGAGGATGATGATGAGGATAAGTATGAGGATTAGTATGAGGATGAGGATGAGGAGCAGGGTGAAGATGAGGATGAGTATGAGGATGAGAATGAGGAAGAGGATGAGGATGAGGATGAGGATGAGGATGAGGAAGAGGATGAGATTGAGGATGAGGATGAGGATTAGGATTAGGATTAGGATTAGGATTAGG
>NC_032022.1:4258054-4259911 GCF_001865875.1 Lupinus angustifolius
GGATGAGGATGAGGATTTGGATGAGGATGAGGCTGAGAATGAGGTTGCGATGGAGGTTAGGATGAGAAGTAGGTTGAGGATTAGGATTAGGATTAGGATGAGGATTAAGATTAGGAATAGGATTAGGATTAGGATTACGGTTAGGATTAGGATTAGGATGAGGATGAGGATGAGGATGAGGATTAGAATAAGGATGAGGATGAGGTTCAGATGGAGGATTAGGATGAGAAGGAGGATGAGGATGAGGATTAGGATTAGCATTAGGATTAGGATTAGGATGAGGATTAAGATAAAGATTAGGATTAGGACTAGGATTAGGATTAGGGTTGGGATTAGGATTAGGATGAGGATGAGGATTAGCATGAGGATGAGGATGAGGATGAGGATTAGGATTAGGATTAGGATTAGGATTAGGATTAGGATTAGGGTTAGGATTAGGATTAAGATTAGGATTAGGATGAGGATGAGGGTGAGGATGAGCGTGATGATAAGGATGAGAATAAGGATGAGGATTAGTATGAGGATGAGAATCAGGGTGAGGATTAGGATGAGCATGAGGGTGAGGATGACCATTAGAATTAAGATTAGGGTTAGGATAACGATGAGGATTAGGATGAGGATTAGGATGAGGATGACGATGAGGGTGAGGACGAGGATGAGCATGAGGATGAGGATGAGGATTATGATTAGGATTAGGATTAGGATGATGATGCTGATGAGAATGAGGATTAAGGTTAGGATTAGGATTAGGATGAGAATGAGGATTATCATGAGCATGAGGATGAGGATGAGGACGAGGATAAGGATGTGGATTAGTATGAGGATGAGGATGATGATGACGGTGAAGATGAGGATGAGGGTGAGGATGAGGATGAGGATGAGGATGAGGATTAAGATTAGGTTTAGGATTAGGGAAAGGATAAGGATGAGGATTAGGATGACGATGAAGATGAGCGTGAGGATTAGGATTAGGGAAAGGATAAGGATGAGGATAAGGATGGGGATTTGGATGAGGATGAGGCTGAGAATGAGGTTGCGATGGAGGTTAGGATGAGAAGTAGGTTGAGGATTAGGATTAGGATCAGGATGACGATTAAGATTAGGAATAGGATTAGGATTAGCATTACGGTTAGGATTAGGATTAGGATTAGGATGAGGATGAGGATTAGCATGAGGATGAGGATGAGGTTCAGATGGAGGATTAGGATGAGGATGAGGATTAGGATTAGGATTAGGATTAGGATGAGGATTAAGATTAGGATTAGGATTAGGATTAGGATTAGGGTTGTGATTACGATTAGGATGAGGATGAGGATTAGCATGACGATGAGGATGAGGATGAGGATTAGGATTTGGATTAGGATTAGGATTAGGATTAGGATTAGGGATAGGATTAATATTAAGATTAGGATTAGGATGAGGATGAGCATGAGGGTGAGGATGAGGATGAGGATGAGCGTGATGATAAGGATGAGGATGAGGATCAAGGTGAGGATTAGGATGAGCATGAGGATGAGGATGACCATTAGAATTAAGTTTAGGGTTTGGATAACGATGAGGATTAGGATGAGGATTAGGATTAGTATGAGGATGAAGATTAAGATTAGGTTTAGGATTAGGGAAAGGATAAGGATGAGGATTAGGATGACGATGAAGATGAGTGTGAGGATTAGGATTAGGGAAAGGATAAGGATGAGGATAAGGATGGGGATTTGGATGAAGTTCAACATGAGGATGAGGATGAGGATGAGGATTTGGATGAGGATTAGGATTTGGATGAGGATGAGGCTGAGAATGAGGTTGCGATGGAGGTTAGGATGAGAAGTAGGTTGAGGATTAGGATTAGGATTAGGATGA
>NC_032022.1:4261205-4262768 GCF_001865875.1 Lupinus angustifolius
AGGATGAGGATTAGGATGAGGATGAGGATTAGGATTAGGATTAGGAAGGGGATGGGGATGAGGTTGAGGATGAGGATCAAGATTTGGATGACGATTAGGATGAGGCTGAGGATTAAGATTAGGGTTAGGATTAGGGTTAGGATAAAGATGAGGATTAGGATGATGATTAGGATGAGGATGAGCGTGAGAATGAGGATGGGGATGGGGATGAGGATGATGATGAGTATGAGGATGAGAATAAGGATGAGGATTTGGATGAGGATGAGGTTGAGATGGAGGATTAGGATGAGAACGTGGATGAGGATTAGGATTAGGATGAGGATATAGATTAGGATTAGGATTGTTATTAGGGTTAGGATTAGGATGAGGATGAGGATGAGGATAAGGATGAGGACGAGGATAAGGATGTGGACTAGTATGAGGATGAGGATGAGGATGAGGGTGAGGATGAGCATGAGCATGAGCATGAGCATGAGCATGAGGATGAGGATGAGGATGAGGATTAAGATTAGGGTTAGGATTAGGGTTAGGATAAAGATGAGGATTAAGATGAGGATTAGGATGAGGATGAGGATGAGCGTGAGAATGAGGATGGGGATGGGGATTTGGATGAGGTTGAGGATGAGGACGAGGATGAGGATTAGGATTGGGATTATGATCAGGATTAGGATGAGGATTAAAATTAGGATTAGGATTAGGATTACGATTAGGATTAGGGTTAGGACTAGGATGAGGATGAGGATGAGGATTAGGATTAGGATTACGATTAGGATTAGGGTTAGGACTAGGATGAGGATGAGGATGAGGATTAGGATTAGGATTACGATTAGGATTAGGATTAGGATTAGGATTAGGATTAGGATGGGGATGGGGATGAGGATGAGGTTGAGGATTAAGATTACGATTAGGAAGGGGATGGGGATGGGTATGGGGATGGGGATGAGGATGAGGTTGAGTATGGGGATGAGGATGATGATGAGGATTTGGATGAGGTTGAGGTTGAGATGCAGGATTAGGATGAGAAGGAGGATGAGGATTAGGATGAGGATTAAGATTAGGATTAGGATAGCATTAGGGTTAGGATTAGGATTAGGATTAGGATGAGGAATAGCATGAGGATGAGGATGAGGATGAGGATGAGGATTAGGATTAGCATTAGGACTAGGATTAGGTTTAGGATTAGGATGAGGATGAGGATGAGGAGGAGGATGAGAATGAGGATGAGGATGAGGATAAGGACGTGGATTAGTATGAGGATGAGGATGAGGATGAGGGTGAGTATGAGGATGAAGATTAGGGTTAGGATTAGGTTTAGGATAAATATAATGATTAGGATGAGGATTAGGATGAGGATGAGGATGAGGACGAGGACGAGGGTGAGAATGAGGACGAGGATGAGCATGAGGATGAGGATGAGGGTGAGGATGAGGGTGAGGATGAGGATTAAGATAAGGGTTAGGATAAGGATGAGGATTAGGATGAGGATGAGGATGAGGATAAGGAATAGGATGAGGATGAGGATGAGGATGAGGATGAGGATGAGGATGAGGATGAGGATGAGAA
>NC_032022.1:4262868-4265444 GCF_001865875.1 Lupinus angustifolius
TTAGGATTAGGATTAGGGTTATGGTTAGGATTAGTATTAGGATTAGGATTAGCATGAGTATGAGGATGAGGATTAGGATTAGGATTAGGATTAAGAAGGGGATGGGGATGAGGTTGAGGATGAGGATCAGGATTTGGATGACGATGAGGTGAGGATGAGGTTGAGAGGAGGATTAGGATGAGAACTAGGATGAGGATTAGGATTAAGTTTACGATTAGGATTAGGATGAGGATTAAGATTAGGATTAGGATTAGGATTAGGGTTAGGATTAGGATTAGGATGAGGATGAGGATTAGCGTGAGCATGTGGACGAGGATGAGGATGAGGATTAGGATTAGGATTAGGATTAGGATTAGGGTTAGGATTAGGATGAAGATTAGGATTAGGATGAGGATGAGGATGAGGATTATTACTAGGATTAGGATTAGGATGAGGATGAGGATGAGGATGAGGATGAGGATGAGGATGAGGATGAGGATGAGGATTAGGATTACGAAGGGGATGGGGATGGGGATGAGGATGAGGTCGAGGATGAGGATAAGGATGAGGATTTGGACGAGGATGAGGACGAGGATGAGGATGAGGATGAGGTTGAGATGGAGGATTAAGATAAGAAGGTGGATGAGTATTCAAATTAAGACGAGGATTAAGATTAGGATTAGGATTAGGATTAGGATTAGGATTAGGATTAGGATTAGGATTAGGATAAGGATTAGGATTAGGATAAGGATTACAGTTAGAATTAGGATTAGGATTAGGATGAGGATGAGGATTAGCATGAGGATGAGGATGAGGATTAGGATTAGCATTAAGATTAAGGTTAGGGTTAGGATTAGGATTAGGTTTAGGATGAGGATGAGGGTGAGGATGAGCTTGAGGATGAGGATGAGCCTGAGGATGAGGATGAGGATGAGGATAAGGATGAGGATTAGTATGAGAATGAGGATTTGGATTCAGATTAGGGTTAGGATTAGGGTAAGCATAAGGATCAAGATTAGGATGAAGATTAGGATTTGGATTTGGATGACGATGAGGATGAGGAAGATGATGAGAATGAGGATGAGGGTGAGGATTACGATTAGGATTAGGATTAGGATGACGATGCAGATGAGGATTAGCATTAGGATGAGGATGAGGATGAGGATGAGGATGAGGATGAGGATGAGGATGAGGATGAGGATGAGGATGTGGATTAGGATTAGGATTAGGATTTGGAAGGGGATGGGGACGGGGATTAGGATGAGGTTGAGGATGATTATGAGGATTTGGATGAGGATGAGGCCGAGGATGAGGTTGAGATGGTGGATTAGGATGAGAAGTAGTATGAGGATTAGTATTAGGATTAGGATTAAGATTAGGATTAGGATGAGGATGAGCATGAGGATGATGATGAGGACGAGGATATGGATGTGGATTAGTATGAGGATGAGGATGAGGATGAGCATAAGGGTGAGGATGAGGATAAGCATAGGGATGAGGATGAGGATTAAGATTAGGGTTAGGATAAAGATGAGGATTAGGATGAGGATTTGGATGAGGATGAGCCCGAGGATGAAGTTGAGATGGAGGTTAGGATAAGAAGTAGGATATGGATGAGGATTAGGATTATGATCAGGATTAGGATGAGGATTAAGATTAGGATTCGGATTAGGATTAGGAGTTGGGTTAGGATTAGGATTAGGATGAGGATGAGGATGAGGATGAGGATGAGGATGAGGATGAGCATGAGGATGAGGATGAGGATGAGGATGAGGATGAGGATGAGGATAAGGATGAGGATGAGGATGAGGATGAGGATGAGGATGAGGATGAGGATAAGGATGAGGATGAGGATGAGGATGAGGATGAGGATGAGGATGAGGATAAGGATGAGGATGAGGATGAGGATGAGGATGAGGATGCGGATGAGGATTAGGGTTAGGATTAGGAAGGGGATGGGGATGGGGATGAGGATGAGGATGAGGTTGAGGATGAGGATAAGGATTAGGATTTATACGAGGATGAGGATGAGGATGAGGTTGAGAAGGAGGATTAAGATAAGAAGGTGGATGAGTATTCAAATTAGGATGAGGATTAAGATTAGGATTAGGATTAGGATTAGGATAAGGATTACGGTTAGAATTATGATTAGGATTAGGATGACGATGAGGATTAGCATGAGGATGAGGATGAGGATGAGGATGAGGACTAGGATTAGGATTAGGGTTAGGATTAGGATTAGGATTAAGATGAGGATGAGAGTGAGGATGAGCTTGAGGATGAGGATGAGGATGAGACTGAGGATGAGGATGAGGATAAGGATAAGGATGAGGATTAGTATAAGGATGAGGATGAGGATGAGGATTCAGGTTAGGGTTAGAATTAGGGTATGCATAAGGATCAGGATTAGGCTGAAGATTAGGATGAGGATTGGGATGACGATGAGGATGAGGAAGATGATGAGAAGGAGGATGAGGGTGAGGATTACGATTAGGATTAGGATTAGGATGAGGATGCAGATGAGGATTAGCATTAGGATGAGGATGAGGATGAGGATGAGGATGAGGATTAGGATTAGGATTATGATCAGGATTAGG
>NC_032022.1:4265544-4267949 GCF_001865875.1 Lupinus angustifolius
GGATGAGGATGAGGATAAGGATATGGATGAGGATGAGGATGAGTAAGAGTATGAGGATGAGGATGAGGATCAGGATGAAGATATGGATGAGGATGAGGATGAGGATTAGGACGAGGATTAGGATGAGAATGAGGATGAGGATGAGGATTAGGATTACTATTGGGATTAGGTTTAGGAAGGAGATGGGGATGGGTATGAGGATGAGGTTGAGTATGAGGATGAGGATGAGGATGAGGATGAGGATGCGGATGAGGATGAGGATGAGGATGAGGATGAGGATGAGGATGAGGATGAGGATGAGGATGGGGATGAGGATAAGGTTTTGGATTAGGATGAGGATGAGGTTGAGTTGCAGGATTAGGATGTGGATGAGGATGAGGATGAGGAGGAGCATGAGGATGAGGATTAGAATTAGGATTAAGATTTGGATTAGGATTAGGAATAGGTTTAGGATTAGGGTTTGGATTAGGATGAGGATGAGGATGAGGATTAGGATGAGGATTAGGATGAGGATGAGCATGAGGATGAGGATGAGGATGAGCATGAGGATTAGGATTAGGATTTGGATTAGGATTAGGATTAGCATTAGCATGAGGATGAGGTTCATAATAAGGATGAGAATGAGGATGAGGATGAGGATGATAATGAGGATGAGGATGAGCACGAGGATTAGGATTAGGATTTGGATTAGGATTAGGATTAGCATTAGCAAGAGGATGAGGTTCATAGTGAGGATGAGGGTGAGGATGAGGGTGAGGATGAGGGTGAGGATGAGGATGAGGATGAGGATGAGGCTGAGGATGAGGATGAGGATGAGGATGAGGATGAGGATGAGGATGAGGATGAGGATGAGGATAGGATTCAGATGAGGATCAGGTTGAGGTTGAGAATGAGGATGAGGATGGGGATGAGGATGAGGATGAGGATGGGGATGAGGATGAGAATTAGGATAGGGATGAGGATGAGGATAAGGATTAGGATTAGGATGAGGATTATGATTCGGATTATGATTCGGATTAGGATTAGGATGAGAATGAGGATGAGGATGAGGGTGAGGATGAGGGTGAGGATGAGGATGTGGATGAGAATTAAGAGTAGGGTTAGGATAAGGATGAGGATTAGGATGAGGATGAGGATGAGGATGAGGAATAGGATGAGGATGAGGATGACGATGACGATGCGGATGAGGATTCGGATGAGGATGAGGATGAGGATTAGGATGAGGATGAGGATGAGGATGAGTATCAGGATGAGTTTGAGGATGAGGATGAGGATGAGGATGAGGTTCAGGATGAGGATGAGGATGAGGATAAGGATCAAGAATAGGATGAGGGTGAGGATGAGGATGAGGATGAGGATAAGGTTGAGGATGCGGATGAGGATGAGAATGAGGATTAGGATAGGGATGAGGATGAGGATGAGGATTAGGATTCAGATTAGGATTAGGATGAGGATTAAGATTAGGATTAGGATTAGTATTAGGATGAGAATGAGGATGAGGATGAGCGTGAAGGTGAGGTTGAGGATGAGTATGAGGATGAGGATGAGGTTGAGGATGAGGTTGAGGATGAGGATGAGGATGAGGATGAGGATGAGGATGAGGATGAGGATGAGGATGAGGATGAGGTTGAGGATGAGGATGGGGATGAGGATGAGGATGAGGATGAGGATGGGGACGAGGATTAGGATGAGGATGATGATGTGGATTAGGATTAGGATGAGGATTTTGATTCGGATTAGGATTAGGATGAGCATGAGGATGAGGATGAGGGTGAGGATGAGGATGAGGGTGAGGATGAGGAGGAGGATGAGGATGAGGATGATGAGGATGAGGATGAGGAATAGGATGAGGATGAGGATGACGATGCGGATCAGGATGATGATGAGGGTTAGGATTCGGATGAGGATGAGGATGAGGATTAGGATTCGGATGAGGATGAGGATGAGGTTGAGGATGAGGATGAGTATCAGGATGAGGTTGAGGATGAGGATGAGGATGATGATGAGGATGAGCACGAGGATTAGGATGAGGATGAGGATGAGGATTACGATTAGGATTAGGATGGGGATGAGGTTCAAGATGAGGATGAGGATGACGATAAGGATCAAGAATAGGATGAGGATGAGGATGAGGATGAGGATAAGAATGAGGATGCGGATGAGGATGAGAATGAGGATTAGGATAGGGATGAGGATGAGGGTGAGGACGAGGATGAGGATGAGGATTAGTATTCAGATTACGATTAGGATGAGGATTAAGATTAGGATTAGGATTAGTTTTAGGATGAGAATGAGGATGAGGATGAGCGTGAAGGTGAGGTTGAGGATGAGTATGAGGATGAGGATGAGAATGAGGATGAGGTTGAGGATGAGGATGAGGATGAGGATAAGGATGAGGATGAGGA
>NC_032022.1:4268049-4268408 GCF_001865875.1 Lupinus angustifolius
AGGATGAGCATGAGGATGAGGATGATGATCAGGTTGAGGATGAGGATGAGGATGAGGATGAGGTTGAGTATGCGGATCAGGATTCGGATGAGGATGAGGATTAGGATTCGGATGAGGATTGGGATGAGGATGAGGTTGAGCATGAGGATGAGGTTGAGGATGAGGATGAGGATGAGGATAAGGATGAGGATGAGGATGAGGATGGGGATGATGATTAGGATAGGGATGAGGTTGAGGATGAGGATGAGGATGAGGATGAGGATAAGGATGAGGATGAGGATGAGGATGAGGATGAGGATGAGGATGAGGATGAGGATGAGGATGAGGATGAGGATGAGGATGAGGGTGAGGATGAGGAC
>NC_032022.1:4268508-4270719 GCF_001865875.1 Lupinus angustifolius
TGAGGATCAGGATGAGGATGAGGATGAGGATGAGGATGAGGATGAGGATGAGGATGAGGATGAGGATGACGATGAGGATGAGCCTGAGCATGAGGATTAGGATGAGGATAAGGATGCGGATGAGGATGAGGATTAGGATAAGGATGAGGATGAGGATGAGGATGAGCATGAGGATGAGGATGAGGATAAGGATGAGCATGAGGATGAGGATGAGGATTAGGATTAGGATTGCGAAAAGGATTAGGATGATGATTAAGATTAGGATTACGATTAGGATTCGGATTAGGGTTAGGATTAGGATGAGGATGAGGATGAGGATTAGGATTACGATTAGGAAGGGGATGGGGATGGGGATGAGGATGAGGATGAGGTTGAGTATGAAGATGAGGATGAGGATGAGGATGATGATGAGGATTAGGATGAGAAGGAGGATCAGGATTAGGATCAGGATTAGGATTAGGATCAGGATTAGGATCAGGATTAGGATTAGAATGAGGATTAAGATTAGGATTAGGATTAGCATTAGGGTTAGGATTAGGATTAGGATTAGGATGAGGATGAGGGTGGGGATTAGCATGAGGATGAGGATGAGGATGAGGATTAGGATTAGGATTAGGACTAGGATTAGGGCTAGGATTAGGATTAGGATGAGCATGAGAATGAGGATGAGGATGAGGATGAGGATGAGGATAAGGACATGGATTAGTATGAGGATGAGGATGAGGGTCAGTATGAGAATTAAGATTAGGGTTAGGATTAGGGTTAGGATAAAAATGAGGATTAAGATGAGGATTAGGATGAGGATGAGGATGACGATGAGGATGAGGATGAGGACGAGGGTGAGAATGAAGTTGAGGATGAGCATGAGGATGAGGATTATGATTAGGATTAGGATTAGGATTAGGATTAGGATTAGGATGAGGATGAGGATGAGGATGAGAATTAGGGTTTGGATAAGGACAAGGATGAGGATGAGGATTACGACGAGGATGAGCATGAGGATTAGGATGCGGATTTGGATTATGATCAGCATTAGCATTAGCATTAGGATGAGGATGAGGATGAGGATGAGGCTGAGCGTGAGGATGAGGATGAGGTTTAGTATGAGGATGAGGATGAGGATGAGGATCAGGGTGAGGAAGAGGATGAGGATGAGCTTTAAGATTAGGGTTAGGATAAGGATGAGGATTAGGATGAGGATGAGGATGAGGATTACGATTGGGATTAGGATTAGGAAGGGGATGGGGATGGGGATGAGGATGAGGTTGAGTATGAGGATAAGGATGAGGATGAAGATTAGGATGAGGATTAGGATGAGGATGAGGATGAGGATGAGGATTAATATTAGGGTTAGGATAAAGATGAGGATTAGAATGAGGACTAGGATGAGGATGAGGATGAGCGTGAGGATGAGGATGAGGATGAGCGTGAGGATAAGGAGGAGAACGAGGATAAGAATGAAGATGAGTATGAGGATGAGGATGAGGATGAGGATTAGCATGAGGATGAGGATGATGGTGAGGATGAGCTTGAGGATTAGGATGAGGATTAGGATTAGGATTAGGATTAGGAAGAGGATGGGGATGAGGATTTGGATGAGGTTGAGGATGAGGATGAGGATTTGGATGAGGATGAAGTTGAGGATGAGGTTGAGATGGAGGATTAGCATGAGAAGTAGGATGAGGATTAGGATAAAGATTAGGATTAGGGTTAGGATTAAAATTCGGATGAGGATGAGAATTAGCATGAGCATGAGGATGAGGATGAGGTTGAGGATGAGGATTAAGATTAGGATTAGGATTAGGATTAGGATTAGGATTAGGGTTAGGATTAGGGTTAGGATTAGTATTAAGATTAGGGTTCGGATGACGATGAGCATGAGGATGAGCATGAGGACGAGGATAAGGATGTGGATTAGTATGAGGATGAGGATGAGGATGAAGGTTCGGATGAGGATGAGGATGAGGATTAAGATTAGGGTTAGGATTAGGGAAAGGGTAAGGATGAGGATTAGGATGACGATTTGGATGAGGATGGGGATGAGAATGAGGTTGGATGGAGGTTAGGATGAGAAGTAGGATGAGGATTAGGATTAGGATTAGGATGAGGATTAGGATTAGGATTAGGATTAGGATTAGAATTAGGATTAGGGTTAGGATTAGGATTAGGATGAGGATGAGGATGAGGATTAGCATGAGGATGAGGATGAGG
>NC_032022.1:4270819-4275990 GCF_001865875.1 Lupinus angustifolius
GATTAGGATGAGGATGAGCATGAGGATGAGGATGAGGATGAAGATGAGCGTGAGGATAAGGATGAGAATAGGGATGAGGATTAGTGTGAGGATGAGGATGAGGATGAGGATGAGGATGATGATGAGGATGAGGATGAGGATGAGGATGAGGATGAGGATGAGGATGAGGATGAGGATGAGGATGAGGATGGGGATGACCATGAGGACGGGGATTAGAATTAGGATTAGGATTAGGATTAGGGTTACAATTAGGATAAGGACGAAGATGAGGATTAGGATGAGGATGAGGATTAGGATGAGGATGAGGATGAGGATGAGGATGAGGATGAGGATGAGCATGAGGATTAGGATAAAGATTAGGATTAGGATTAGCATTAGGATGAGGATGAGGTTAAGAATGAGGATGGGGATGAGATTGTGAATGAGGATGAGGATGAGGATGATGGTGAGGATGAGGATGAGGTTGAGGATGAGGATGAGGATGAGCATTTGTTTGAGGATGAGGATGAGGACGAGCATTTGTTTTAGGATGAGGATGAGGATGAGCATGAGGATGAGGATGAAGGTGAGGATGAGGATGAGTATGAGGATGAGGATTAAGATTAGGGTTAGTATTAGGGTCAGGATAAGGATGAGGATTAGGATGAGGATTAGGATGAGGATGAGCATGAGGATGAGGAAGAGGATGAGGATGAGGATGAGGATGAGGATGAGGATGAGGATGAGGATGAGGATTAGGATAAGGATTAGGATTAGGACGAGGATGTAGATGAGGATTAACATTAGGATGAGGATGAGGATGAGGTTGAGGATGACGATGAGTATGAGGATGAGTATAAGGATGAGGATGAGGATGAGGATGATGATGAGGATGAGGTAGAGGATGAATATGAGCATGAGGATGAGTATGAGGATCAGGATTAGGATGAGGATTAGGATTAGGATTAGGATGAGAAGGAGTATGAGTATGAGTATAAGGTTGAGCATGAACATAAGAATGAGTATTTGGATGAGGATGAGGATGAGGATGAGCATAAGGATGAGAATTTGGATGAGGATGAGGATTAGCATGAGGATGAGGATGAGGATGAGGATGAGGATTAGGATTAGGATTAGGACTAGGATTAGGGTTAGGATTAGGATTAGAATGACAATGAGGATGAGGATGAGGATGAGGATAAGGACGTGGATTAGTATGAGGATGAGGATGAGGATGAGGATGAGGGTCAGTATGAGGATTAAGATTAGGGTTAGGATTAGGGTTAGGATAAAGATGAGGATTAGGATGAGGATGAGGATGACGATGACGATGAGGACGAGGCTGAGAATGAGGTTGAGATGGAGGTTAGGATGAAAAGTAGGATGGGATTAGGATTAGGATTATGATCAGGATTAGGATGAGGATTAAGATTCGGATTAGGATTTGGATTAGGATTAGGATTAGGATTACGATTAGTTTTAGGATGAGGATGAGGATTAGGATTAGGATTAGGAAGGGGATGGGGATGGGGATGAGGATGAGGTTGAGCATGAGCATAAGAATGAGTATTTGGATGAGGATGAGGATGAGCATAAGGATGAGGATTTGGATGAGGATGAGGATGAGGATGAGGTTGAGATGGAGGATTAGGATGAGAAGGTGGATGAGGATTAGGATTAGGATGAGGATTAAGATTAGGATTAGGATTAGGATTAGGATTAGGATTAGGGTTAGGATTAGGATGAGGATGAGCATGAGGATAAGGATGAGGACGAGGATAAGGATGTGGATTATTATGAGGATGAGGATGAGGATGAGGATGAGGATGACTTTGAGGATGAGGATTAGGATTAGGATTACGATTAGGAAGGGGATGGGGATGGGGATGAGGATGGGGATGAGGATGAGGATGAGGATGAGTATGAGGATGAGGATTAAGATTAGGGTTAGTATTAGGGTCAGGATAAGGATGATGGATGAGGATGAGGTTGAGATGCATGATTAGGATGAGAAAGAGGATGAGGATTAGGATTAGCATTAGGGTTAGGATTAGGATTAGGATGATGATGAGGATTACCATGAGGATGAGGATGAGGATGAGGATTAGAATTAGGATTAGGACTAGGATTAGGGTTAGGATTAGGATTAGGATGAGCATGGGGATGAGCATGAGGATGAGGATGAGGATAAGGACGTCGATAAGTATGAGGATGAGGATGAGGGTTAGTATGAGGATTAAGATAAGGGTTAGGATAAAGATGAGGATTAGGATGAGGATGAGGATGACGATGAGGATGAGGACGAGGGGGAGAATGAGGATGAGGATGAGGATGAGCATGAGGATGAGGATGAGGATTAGGATTAGGATGAGGATCAGGACGAGGATGAGGATGAGCATGAGGATGAGAATTAGGGTTTTGATAAGGATAAGGATGAGGATGAGGATTAGGATGAGGATTAGGATGAGGATGAGCATGAGGATGAGGATGAGGATTAGGATGAGGATTTGGATTATGATCAGGATTAGCATTAGCATGAGGATGAGGTTCATAAAGAGGATAACGTTGACGTTGTCAGTGAGGATGAGGATGAGGATGAGGATGAGGATGAGTATGAGTATCAGGATGAGGATCAGGATCAGGATGAGCATGAGGATGAATATGAGGATGAGGATGAGTATGAGGATGAGGATGAGGATTAGGATGAGGATGAGCATTAGGATTAGCATTAGGATTAGGAAGGGGATGGGGATTAGGTTGAGGATGAGGATCATGATTTGGATGACGATGAAGCTGAGGATGAGGTTGAGAGGATGATTAGGATAAGAAGTAGGATGAGGATAAGGATTAGGATTAGGATTACGATTAGCATTAGGATGAGGATTAAGATTAGGATTAGGATTAGGATTAGGATTAGGGTTAGGATTAGGATTAGGATGAGGATGAGGATTAGGATTACGATTAGGAAGGAGATGGGGATGGGGATGAGGATGAGGATGAGGTTGAGTATGAGGATGAGGATGAGGATGATGATGAGGATTTGGATGAGGATGAGGATGAGATGCAGGATTAGGATGAGAAGGAGGATGAGAATTAGGATCAGGATCAGGATTAGGATGAGGATTAGGATTAGGATCAGGATTAGGATTAGGATGAGGATGAGGATTAAGATTAGGGTTAAGATTAGGGTTAGGATAAAGATGAGGATTAGGATGAGGATGAGGATGACGATGAGGATGAGGACGAGGGTGAGAATGAGGATGAGGATGAGCTTGAGGATGAGGATTATGATTAGGATTAGGATTAGGATTAGGATGAGGATGAGGATGAGGATGAGGATGAGGATGAGGATTAGGATTAGGAAGGGGATGGGGATGAGGTTGAGGATGAGGATTAGGATTTGGATGACGATGAAGCTGAGGATGAGGTTAGGATTAGGATTACGATTAGGATTAGGATGCGGATTAAGATTAGGATTAAGATTAGGATTAGGGTTAGGATTAGGATTAGGATTAGGATGAGGATTAGCATGAGCATGAGCATGAGGATGAGGTTGAGGATGAGGATTAGGATTAGGATTAGGGTTAGGATTATGATTAAGATTAGGATTAGGATGAGGATGAGCATGAGGATAAGGATGAGGACGAGGAAAAGGATGAGGATGAGGATGAGGATGAGGATGAGGATGAGGATTAAGATTAGGGTTAGGATAAAGATGAGGATTCGGATGAGGATTAGGATGAGGATGAGCGTGAGAATGAGGATGGGGATGGGGATTTGGATGAGGTGGAGGATAAGGGTGAGGATGAGGATTTGAATGAGGATGAGGCTGAGAATGAGGTTGAGAATGAGGATAAGGGTGAGGATTAGGAGGAGAAGGTGGATGAGAATTAGGATTAGGATGAGGATTAAGATTAGTATTAGGATTAGGATTAGGGTTAGGATTAGGATGAGGATGAGTATGAGGATAAGGATGAGGACGAGGATAAGGATGTTGATTAGAATGAGGATGAGGATGAGGATGAGGATGAGGATGAGGATTAGGATAAAGATGAGGATTAGGATGAGGATTAGGATGAGGATGAGAATGAGCGTGAGAATGAGCGTGAGAATGAGGATGGGGATGGGGATTTTGGATGAGGTTGAGGATGAGGATGAGGACAAGAAAAAGGATTTGGATGAGGATGAGGCTAAGAATGAGATTGAGATGGAGGTTAGGATGAGAAGAAGGATGAGGATTAGGATTAGGATTATGATCAGGATTAGGATGAGGATTAAGATTAGGATTAGGATTACGATTAGGATTAGGGTTAGGATTAGGATGAGGATTAGGATGAGGATTAGGATTAGGATTAGGATTAGTCTTAGAATAGGGGATGGGGATGGGGATGAGGATGAAGTTGAGGATGAGCATAAGCATGAGGATTTGGATGAGGATGAGGATGAGGATGAGGATGAGGTTGAGATGGAGGATTATGATGAGAAGGTGGATGAGGATTAGGCTTAGGATGAGGATTAAGATTAGGATTAGGATTAGGATTAACATTAGGGTTAGGATTAGGATGAGGATGAGGATGAGGATGAGGATGAGGATGAGGATGAGGATGAGGATTAGGATTAGGATTACGATTAGGAAGGGGATGGAGATGGGGATGAGCATGAGGTTGAGTATGAGGATGAGGTTGAGGATGTGGATGATGATGAGGATTTGGATGAGGAATAAGATTAGGATGAGAATAAGATTAGGATGAGGTTGAGATGCAGGATTAGGATGAGAAGGAGGATGAGGATTAGGATAAGGATTAGGATTAGGATGAGGAATAAGATTAGGATTAGGATTAGCATTAGGGTTAGGATTAGGATTAGGATGAGGATGAGGATTAGCATGAGGATGAGGATGAGGATGAGAATGAGGAAAAGGATTAGGATTAGGACTAGGATTTGGGTTAGGATTTGGATTAGGATGAGGATGAGGATGAGCAAGAGGATGAGGATGAGCATGAGAATAACGATGTGGATTAGTTTGATGATGAGGATGAGGATGAGGGTGAGTATGAGGATTAACATTAGGATTATGATTAGGGTTAGGATAAAGATGAGGATTAGAATAAGGATTAGGATGAGGATGAGGATGAGGATGACGATGAGGATGAGGACGAGGGTGAGAATAAGGATGAGGATGAGGATGAGGA
>NC_032022.1:4276090-4281020 GCF_001865875.1 Lupinus angustifolius
GAATGAGGATGAGGATAGGATGAGGATGAGGATGAGGATGAGAATGAGATGAGCAAGAGGATGAGAATTAGGGTTTGGATAAGGATAAGGATGAGGATGAGGATAAGGATGAGGATGAGCATGCGGTTGAGGATGAGGATGAGGATTAGAATTAGGATTTGGATTATGATTAGGATTAGCATTAGCATGAGGATGAGGTTCAAAATGAGGATAACGATGACGTTGTGAGTGAGGATGAGGATGAGGATGTGGATGACGATGAGGATGAGGATGAGGATGAGGATGAGGATGAGGATGAGGATCAGGGTGAGGATGAGGATGAGCATGAGGTTGAGGATGAGAATTAAGATTAGGGTTAGGATAAGGATGAGAATTAGGATGAGGATGACGATGAGGATGAGGATGAGGACGAGGATGAGAATGAGGTTGAGGATGAGGATTATGATTAGGATTAGGATTAGGATGAGGATGCGGATGAGGATTAGGAGTAGGATGAGGATGAGGATGAGGATGAGGATGAGGATGAGGATGAGGCTGAGCGTGAGGATGAAGATGACGATTAGTATAGGATGAGGATGAGGATGAGGATGAGGATCAGGGTGAGGAAGACGATGAGCATGAGGATGAGGATGAGTTTTAAGATTAGGGTTAGGATAAGGATGAGGATTAGGATGAGGATTAGGATGAGGACGAGGATGAGGATGAGGATTAGGATTACGATTGGGATTAGGATTAGGAAGGGGACGGGGATGGGGATGAGGATGAGGTTGAGTATGAGGATGAGGATGTGGATTAGGATGAGGACGAGGATTAGCATGAGGATGAGGATGGGGATGAGGATTAGGATGAGGATCAGGATGAGGATGAGGATCAGGTTGAGGAAGAGGATTAGGATTAGGATTAGGATTAGGATTGGGATTAGGATTAGGAAGGGGATGGGGATGGGGATGAGGATGAGGTTGAGTATGAGGAAAAGGATGAGGATGAGGATTAGGATGAGGACGAGGATTAGCATGAGGATAAGGATGGGGATGAGGATTAGGATTAGGATTAAGATTAGGATTAGGATTAGGGTTAGGATTAGGATTAATATTAGGATTAGGATGAGGATGAGCATGAGCATGAGGATGAGGATGAGGATGAGGATAAGGATGTGGATTAGTATGAGGATGAGGATGAGGGTGAGGAAGAGGATGAGCATAAGGATGAGGATGAGGAAGAAGATGAGGAGGAGGATGAACGTGAGGATGAGGAAGAGGATTAGTATGAGTATGAGGATGAGGATGAGGATGATGATCAGGGTGAGGATGAGGATGAGCTTGAGGATGAGGATGAGAATTAAGATTAGGTTTAGGATAAGGATGAGGACGAGGATGAGGATGAGGACGAGGATGAGAATGAGGTTGAGGATGAGAATGAGGTTGAGGGTGAGGATTATGATTAGGACTACGATTAGGATGAGGATGCGGATGAGGATTAGGATTAGGATGAGGTTGAGGATGAGGATGAGGATGAGGATGAGGATGAGGATGAGGATGAGGAAGAGGATGGGGATGAGCATGAGGCTGAGTATTAGAATAAGAATTAGGATTAGGATTAGGATTAGTAATAAGATTAGGATTAGGGTTAGGATTAGGATAAGGATGAAGATGAGGATTGGGATGAGGATGAGTGTGAGGATGTGGTTGAGCATGAGGATTAGGATAAGGATTAGGATTACGATTAGTATTAGGATGAGGATGAGGTTGAGAATGAGGATGAGGATGAGGATGAGGATGTGAATGAGGACGAGGGTGAGGATGAGGATGAGTATGAGGATGAGGATGAGGATGAGGATGAGGATGAGGATGAGGATGAGGATGAGGATGAGGATGAGGATGTGAGGTTGAGGATGAGGATGAGGATGAGGAGGATGAGGATTAGGACGAGGATTAGGATGAGGATGAGGATTAGGATCAGGATGAGGATGAGGATCAAGTTGAGGAAGAGCATTAGGATTTAGATTAGGATTAGGATTAGGATTAGGAAGGGGATGGGGATGGGGATGAGGATGAGGTTGAGTATGAGGATGAGGATGAGGATTTGGATTAGGATGAGGATGAGGTTGAGATGCAGGATTAGGATGAGAAGGAGGATGAGGATTAGGATGAGGATTAGGATTAGGATGAGGATGAGGATTAGCATGAGGATGAGGATAAGGATGAGCATGAGGATGAGGATTAGGATTAGGATTAGGATTAGGATTAGGATTAGGATTAGGATTAGGATTAGGATTAGGATTAGGGGATTAGTATGATGATGAGGATGAGGATGAGGGTGAGTATGGGGATTAAGATTAGGGTTACGATTAGGGTTAGGATAAAGATGAGGATTAGGATGAGGGTGAGGATGAGGATGAGGATGAGGACGAGGGTGAGAATAAGGATGAGGATGAGCATGAGGATGAGGATGAGCATGAGGATGAGGATGAGCATGAGGATGAGGATGAGCATGAGGATGAGGATGAGCATGAGGATGAGGATGAGCATGAGGATGAGGATGAGGATGAGGATTATGATTAGGATTATGATTAGGATGAGGATGAGGATGAGGATTAGGATTAGGATGAGGATGAGGATGAGGATGAGGATGAGAATGAGGATGAGCAAGAGGATGAGAATTAGTGTTTGGATAAGGATAAGGATGAGGAGTAGGATGAGGATGAGCATGAGGTTGAGGATGAGGATGAGGATGACGATTAGGATTAGGATTTGGATTTGGATTATGAACAGGATTAGCATTAGCATGAGGATAAGGTTCATAATGAGGATGAGGATGAGGATGAGGATGAGGATGAGGATGAGGATGAGGATGAGGATGAGGATGAGGATGAGGATGAGGATTAGGATGAGGATGAGGATGAGGATGACGATTATGATTAGGATTAGGAAGGGGATGGGGATGGGGATGAGGATGAGGTTGAGGATGACGATAAGGATGAGGATTAGGATGAGGATTAGGATGAGCGTAAGGATGAGGATGGGTTTGGGGATTTCAATGAGGTTGAGGACGAGGATGAGAATTTGGATAAGGATGAGGTCAAGGATAAGGTTGAGATGTTGGTTAGGATATGAAGTAGGATGAGGAATAGGATTGGGATTATGATCAGGATTAGGATGAGGATTAAGATTAGGATTAGGATTAGGATTAGATTTAGGGTTAGGATTAGGATTAGTATGAGGATGAGGATTAGCATGAGGATGAGGATTAGGATTAGGATTAGCATTAGGATTAGGATTAGGATTAGGGTTAGGATTAGGATTAGGATTAAGATTAGGATAAGGATGAGGATGAGCATGAGGATGAGGATGAACATGAGGATGAGGATTAGGATAAGGATGTGGATTGGTATGAGGATGAGGATGAGGGTGAGGATGAGGATGAGGATGAGGATGAGGCTAAGCGTGAAGATGAGGATGAGGATTAGGATGAGGATCAGGGTGAGGATGAGGATGAGCATGAGGATGAGGATGAACATGAGGATGAGGATTAGGATAAGGATGTGGATTGGTATGAGGATGAGGATGAGGGTGAGGATGAGGATGAGGATGAGGATGAGGCTAAGCGTGAAGATGAGGATGAGGATTAGGATGAGGATCAGGGTGAGGATGAGGATGAGCATGAGGATGAGGATGAGGATGTGGATTAGTATGAAGATGAGGATGAGGGTGAGGAAGAGGATGAGCATAAGGATGAGGATGAGGAAGATGATGTGGCGGAAGATGAGCGTGAAGATGAGGATGAGGATAAGGATGAGGATAAGTATGAGGATGAGGATGAGGATGAGGATGAGGATCAAGGTGAGGAAGAGGATGAGCATGAGGATGAGGATGAGCTTTAAGATTAGGGTTAGGATAAGGATGAGGATTAGGATGAGGATGAGGATGAGGATGAGGATTAGGATTACGATTGGGATTAGAATTAGGAAGTGGATGGGGATGGGGATGAGGATGAGTTTGAGTATGACAATGAGGATGAGGATTAGGATGAGGACGAGGATTAGCATGAGGATGAGGATGAGGATGAGGATTAGGATCAGCATTAAGACTAGGATTAGGATTAGGGTTAGGATTAGGATTAAGATTAGGATTAGGATTAGGATGAGGATGAGCATGAGGATGAGGATGAGGATGAGGATAAGGATGTGGATTAGTATGAGGATGAGGATGAGGGTGAGGAAGAGGATGAGCATAAGGATGAGGATGAGGAAGAAGATGAGGAGGAGGATGAGCGTGAGGATGAGGATGAGGATAAGGATGAGGATTATTTTGAGGATGAGGATGAGGATGAGGATGAGGATCTGGATGAGGATGAGGATGAGTATGAGTGTGAGGATGAGGATGAGGATGACGATTAGGACGAGGATTAGGATGAGGATGAGGATGAGGATGAGGATCAGGTTGAGGAAGAGGATTAGGATTAGGATTAGGAAGGGGATGGGGATGGGGATGAGGATGAGGATGAGGATGAGGATGAGGATGAGGATGAGGATGAGGATTTGGATGAGGATGAGGATGAGGTTGAGATGTAGGATTAGGATGAGAAGGAGGATGAGCATTAGGATCATGATTAGGATTAGGATGAGGATTAAGATTATGATTAGGATTAGGATTGGTATTAGGGTTAGGATTAGGATTAGGATGAGGATGAGGATTAGCATGAGGATGAGGATAAGGATGAGCATGAGGGTTAGGATAAAGATGAGTATTAGGATTATGATTAGTATGAGAATGAGGATGAGGATGAGCATGATAATGAGGATGAGGATTAGGATTAGGATTAGGATTAGGATAAGGATGAGGATGAGCTTGGGGTTGAGCATGAGGATGAGGATGAGGATGAGGATGAGGATGAGGATGAGGATGAGGTTGAGGATTAGGATGAGGATGAT
>NC_032022.1:4281703-4285158 GCF_001865875.1 Lupinus angustifolius
GGATCAGATGAGGGTGAGGATGAGGATGAGGATGACGATGAGGATGAGGATGAGGATGAGGAGGAGGATGAGGATGAGGATGAGGAGGAGGATGAGGATGAGGATGAGGAGGAGGATGAGGATGAGGATGAGGAGGAGGATGAGGATGAGGATGAGGAGGAGGATGAGGATGAGGATGAGGAGGAGGATGAGGATGAGGATGAGGAGGAGGATGAGGATGAGGATGAGGAGGAGGATGAGGATGAGGATGAGGAGGAGGATGAGGATGAGGATGAGGAGGAGGATGAGGATGAGGATGAGGAGGAGGATGAGGATGAGGATGAGGAGGAGGATGAGGATGAGGATGAGGAGGAGGATGAGGATGAGGATGAGGAGGAGGATGAGGATGAGGATGAGGATGAGGATTAGGATTAGGATTAGGATTAGGATGAGGATGAGGATGAGGATTAGGATTCGAATGAGGATGAGGATGAGGATGAGGATGAGCGTGAGGATGAGGATTAGAATTAGGATTGAGATTAGGGTTAGGATTAGGAATAGAATTAGGATTAGGATTAGGATTAGTATTAGGATGAGGATGAGGACTAGAATGAGGCGGAGCATGAGGATGAGGATGAGGGTGAGGTTGAGCATGAGGATTAGGATTAGCATTAGGATGAGGTTGAGAATGAGGATGAGGATGAGGATGAGGGTGAGGATGAGGATGAGGATGAGGATGAAGATGAGGTTCAGGATGAGGATGTGGATGGGGATGAGGATGAGGCTGAGGCGGAGGATGAGGATGGACGACGCTGAGGATGAGGATGAGGATGAGGATGAGGATGAGGATGAGGATAAGGATGAGGATGAGGATGAGGATGAGGATAGGGATAGGATGAGGAGATGATGAGGATGAGGATGAGGATGAGGATGAGAATGAGGATGAGGATGTGGATTAGGATTAGGATTTAGAAGGGGATGGGGATGGGGATGAGGTTGAGATTGAGGATGAGGATGAGGATCTGGATTTGGATGACGATGTGGATGAGGTTCAGATGGAGGATTAGGATGACAAGAAGGATGTGGATTAGGATTGGGATGAGGATTAAGGTTAGGATTAGGATAATGGTTAGGGTTAGGATTAGGATTAAGATGAGCATGAGGATTAGCAGGAAGATGAGGATGAGGATTAGGATTAGGATAAGGGTTAGGACTAGGTTTAGGATTAGGATTAGGATCAGATGAGGGTGAGGATGAGGATGAGGATGACGAGGATGAGGATTAGGATGAGGATTAGGACGAGGATGATGATGAGGATGAGGATTAGGATTAGGAAGAGTATGACGATGGGGAAGAGGATGAGGATGAGGATGAGGATTATGATTAGGATTAGGAATAGGATTAGGATTAGGATTAGGATGAGGATGAGGGTGAGGATGAGCTTGAGGATGAGGATGAGGATGAGAATGAGCCTGCGGATGAGGATTAGTATGAGGATGAGAATGAGGGTGAGGGTGAGGATGAGGATGAGGATGAGGATGAGGATTAACATTAGGGTAAGGATTAAGGTTAGGATAAGGATCAGGATTAGGATGAGGATTAGGATGACGAAGAGGATGACGATGAGGATGAGGATGAACTTGAGAATGAGGATGAGGATTATGATTAGGATTAGGATTAAGATGAGGATGAACATGAGAATGAGGATGAGGATTATGATTAGGATTAGGATTAAGATGAGGATGAACATGAGAATGAGGATGAGGATTATGATTAGGATTAGGATTAAGATGAGGATGAACTTGAGAATGAGGATGAGGATTATGATTAGGATTAGGATTAAGATGAGGATGAACATGAGAATGAGGATGAGGATTATGATTAGGATTAGGATTAAGATGAGGATGAAGATGAGGATTAGGATTAGGATGAGGATGAGGATGAGGATGAGGATGAGGATGAGGATGAGGTTCTGGATGAGGATGAGGTTGACGTTCTGGATGAGGATGATATTGAGGATGAGGATGAGGAGGAGGATGAGGATGAGGATGAGGTTGAGGATGAGGATGAGGATGAGCATGAGGATGAGGATGAGGATGAGGAATAGGATTCGGATGAGGATGAAGATGAGGAATAGGATTCGGATGAGGATGAGGTTGTGGATGAGGATGAGGTTGAGGATGAGGATGAGGATGTGGATGAGGATGAGGATGAGGATGAGGATGAGGATAAGGATGAGGATGGGGATCAGGAATTGGATTAGGATTAGGATTAGGATGAGGATTAGGATTAGGTTTAGTATTAGGATGAGAATGAGGATTAGAATTACGATAAGAATGAGGATGAGGATGAGGGTGAGGTTCAGGATGCGGATGAGGATGAGGTTGAGGTTGAGGATGAGGATGAGGTTGAGGATGAGGATGAGAATGAGGATGGGGATGAGGATAAGGATGAGGATGAGGATGAGGATGAGGATTAGGATTCGGATTACGATTAGGATTAGGATGAGGATTAGGATTAGGATTAGAATAAGGATTAGTATTAGGATGAGAATGAGGATGAGGATGAGGGTGAGGTTGAGGATGCGGATGAGGATGAGGTTGAGGTTGAGGTTCAGGATGAGGATGCAGATGAGGATGAGGATGAGGATGAGGTTGAGGATGCGGATGCGGATTCTGATGTGGATGAGAATTAGGATTCAGATGAGGATGAGGATGAGATTGAGGATGAGGATGAGGATAAGGATGAGGTTCAGGATAAGGATGACGAAGAGGATGAGGATGAGGATTAGGTTCAGGATGAGGATGAGGATGAGGATGAGAATGAGGATGAGGATGAAGATGAGGATGAGGGTGAGGAAGAGGATAAGCATAAAGATGAGGATGAGGAATATGATGAGGCGGAGGATGAGCGTGAATATGAGGATGAGGATAAGGATGAGGATTAGTATGAGGATGAGGATGAGGATGAGGATCAAGGTGAGGAAGAGGATGAGCATGAGGAAGAGGATGAGGATGAGGATGAGGATGAGGATGAGGATGAGGATGAGGATGAGGATTAGGATTAGGATTAGGATGAGGATTAGGATTAGGATTAGGGTTAGGATTAGGATTAGGATGAGGATGAGGATTAGCATGAGGATGAGGATGAGGATGAGGATGAGGATTATGATTAGGATTAGGAATAGGATTAGGATTAGGATTAGGTTTAGGATTAGGATTAGGATTAGGATTAGGATTAGGATGAGGATGAGGGTGAGGATGAGCTTGAGGATGAGGATGAGGATGAGAATGACCCTGCGGATGAGGATTAGTATGAGGATGAGACTAAGGGTGAGGGTGAGGATGAGGATGAGGATTAACATTAGGGTAAGGATTAAGGTTAGGATAAGGATCAGGATTAGGATGAGGATTAGGATGACGAAGAGGATGACGATGAGGATGAGGATGACGATTATGATTAGGATTAGGATTAAG
>NC_032022.1:4285258-4286114 GCF_001865875.1 Lupinus angustifolius
GATGCGGATGAGGATGAGGATGAGGATCAAGATGACGATGAGGATGAGGATGAGGATGAGCATGAGGATTGGAATTATGATTAGGGCACGAGGATGAGGATGAGGATGAGGATTAGGATTAGATTTAGGATTAGGGTTAGGGTTAGGATGAGGATGAGGATGAGGATGAGGATGAGGATGAGGATGAGGATGAGGATGAGGATGAGGATGATGATGAGGATGAGGATGAGGATGACGATGAGGATGAGGATGAGGATGAGGATGAGCATGAGGATGAGGATGAGCCTGAGGATTAGGATTACGATTAGGATTAGGAGTAGGAATAGGATTTGCATTAGGATTAGGATTAGATTGTCCATTAGGGTTAGAATTAGCATGAGGATGAGGATGAGGATGAGGATTAGGAAGAGGATTAGGAGTAGGATTAGGATGAGGTTGAGGATGAGGATGAGGATGAGGACTTGGATGAGGATGAGGATGGGTATGAGGATGAGGAATTGGATTAGTGTTAGCATTAGGAAGAGGATGAGGATGACGATGAGGTTGGGTATGAGGATGATGATGTGGATGGGATGGGTATGAGGATGAGGAATTGGATTAGGATTAGCATTAGGATGAGGATCAGGATTAGGATGGATAAGAGGATGAGGATGAGGATGAGTATGAGCATGAGGTTGCCGATGAGGATGAGGATGAGGATGAGGATGAGGACAAGGATGAGGATGAGGATGAGGATGAGGATGAGCCTGAAGATTAGGATTACGATTAGGATTAGGTGTAGGAATAGGATTTGCATTAGGATTAGGATTAGAATTTCCATTAGGGTTAGAATTAGCATGAGGATGAGGATGAGGAT
>NC_032022.1:4286214-4294346 GCF_001865875.1 Lupinus angustifolius
AACTTGTGGCTATACTTAAGGGATGAAGAGAAGATGATCAAGTCTACTCAAGCAAGGAAATTCTATTAGGACGAGAATGATGATGAGGATGAGGATAGGATGAGGATGAGGATGAGCATGAGGATGAGGATGAGCATGAGGATGAGGATGAGCATGAGGATGAGGATGAGCATGAGGATGAGGATGAGCATGAGGATGAGGATGAGCATGAGGATGAGGATGAGCATGAGGATGAGGATGAGCATGAGGATGAGGATGAGGATGAGGTTGAGGATGAGGATGAGGATGAGGAGGTGGATGAGGATGAGGATGAGGATGAGGACGAGGACGAGGATGAGGATGAGGATGAGGATGAGGAATAGGATGAGGATGAGGATTAGGATTAGGGTTAGGATTAGGATTAGGATTAGGTTTAGGCTTAGGCTTAGGCTTAGGCTTAGGATTAGGATTAGGATTAGTATTAGTATTAAGTTTAGGGATACTGTTAGGATTAGGATGAGGATGGGGGTGAGGATGAGGATGAGGATGAGGATAAGGATGAGGATTAGGATTAGGATTAGGATTTGCATTAGATAAGAATTAGCATGAGACTAAGGATTAGGATGAGGATGAGGATTAGGATTAGGACGAGGATTTGGATTAGGATTAAGGTTACGGTTAGGGTTAGGGTTAGTGTTATGGTTAGGGTTTGATGACAACCTCTTTATGGATTGCCTTTGTTGTAGGATCGTTTCTTGTGAAAGTCCTTATTAATTTTGATTGCACTTGTATTTGCTTGATTTGCTTTGTAGTTTTCCTTTGAATTTGCCTCGGTTTGGACTTTAAAGAATTGCTTTATGAATGATTGATAATGGAATGATGCTCACGGTTTGTGGTTGATGATGGGTTGTATGTTGTGGATGATTGTTGGTTGATGATGGAATTGTTGCTCACGTATTGTAGTGGATGATGGATGAATGTTGGATGATGATGGAGTGTAAGGTGATCACGGTTTGGATGGTGGGTTGAAGGTTGGTGTGTTTGTAAGTGTTTAAGAATATGGAAGGGGGAATTGGAATGGTATGGTGCCACAAACAATGGGATATTTGATAAGCCTTGTGAAGTTCGCCACAAGAGAATGGTACTCTTGATAAGAACAACGGTCTTGACTCTAATCAAAAGGCATGAAAAGATAAACTAATCCTATCTAATCTCAATCTAATCTTCATGTGTTGGACGAATGGTGATGGTGGATTTGAATTGAGATTGCCTTGATGAGTGGTTGAAATAATATCTTCCATTATCTTCATGTTGATGATATAATTTGATCCTCCTTTTGATTTGCTTGTTTGAAAATTAGATTAGGAGATCCTTATCTTGTGGAGATTAGATCTCCCTTAATTATAGCCGTGTGGACTTGGGGAAATTAGATTAGGAGATCCTTATCTTGTGGAGATTAGATCTCCCTTGATTATAGCCGTGTGGCTTTTGGCTCTAGATTTTCCCTCCAAGCTTTTCATCCATGCTCTATCTCCTTGCTTTATCTCTTAGCTTTTGGACGTGCTCTTTTCCCTCCAAGCTTTCATCCAAATGTTCTATCTCCTTGCTTTATCTCTAAGCTTTTGGGCGTGCATCTTTTCCCTCCAAGCTTTCATCCAAATGTTCTATCTCTTTGCTTTATCTCTAAGTGTGACCGTGCCTCCTTTCCTACAAGACATGAACCTTCATAAAATTAAATGTAATAAAATGACACCTAAATTAAAGACATGATAAATAAAAGTCCTAAACTAGTGTGGGTTTTAAGACAACTCCCACTTATTTATGGTCCTAATTACTAATGTAAGAACTAAAGAGATCAAGGTGGATCCTCCCTTAGGCCGTGGCCTTCCTTAAGCTCTTCATTAAGACTTATGCAAATTAAAGCCTTCTCTTCATGCTTGGTCCCATTTGCACTTGTTTCCATGATAGAAAATATGAGTTGCCGAAGTGCTTCTTGGGCCTTTTTGGTCTTAGCTCTAGTCATAGGTCCTCCTAAGCCATGTAAAGGGTCTTCAATGATGTTATGTCCCAATGGGTTTACATCATCCCCTCCTTCTTCGAAAGAATTCGACCTCGAATAAGCATTTTCATCCCCAGTATCAAAAAACGTTAAGTCACTAGGCAAGTCCAATACTCACTAGGCAAGTCCAATTTGTATGCATTGTTGTTTATCCTTTCCAAGACTTGAAAAGGGCCGTCCCCTCTAGGTTGAAGCTTTGATTTCCTTTGAGATGGAAATCTTTCTTTTCTCATATGGATCCAAACCCAATCTCCTGGTTCAAAGATGACTTCCTTTCTTCCCTTGTTGGCTGATCTTGCATAACTCTCGGTTCTCTTCTCAATTTGTTCCTTCACCTTCTCATGTAGCTTCTTCACATACTCAGCCTTGGCTTTACCATCTTTATGTTTCAACAATGATGTACCTGGAAAAGGTAATAAATCAAGGGGAGTTAGTGGGTTAAAACCATAAACAATTTCAAATGGTGAATGCTTTGTTGCACTATGAGTTGCCCTGTTATAGGCAAACTCCACGTGGGGAAGGCACTCTTCCCATGCATTTAAGTTCTTCCTTAGGACAGCCCTCAACAAGGTAGAGAGTGTCCTATTGACCACTTCAGTTTGCCCATCTGTTTGAGGATGGCATGTGGTAGAGAAAAGAAGCTTTGTGCCAAGCTTTCCCCAAAGGGTTCTCCAAAAGTGACTTAGGAATTTGGCATCCCTATCACTCACTATGCTCCTTGGTAAGCCATGTAGCCTTACCACTTCTTTGAAGAATAACCCTGCAATATGACAAGCATCAATTTTTTTGCAAGGTATAAAATGAGCCATTTTGGAAAATCTATCCACTACAACAAAAATGGAATCTTTGCCACTCTTAGTTCGTGGTAAATCAACCACGAAATCCATGGATAAGTCTATCCATGGTGAATCAGGGACGGGCAATGGAGTGTAAAGTCCATGAGGCATGGCCTTGGACTTAGCCCGTTTGCAAGTAATGCATTTTTCACATAAAAGTTGAACATCACGCCTCATATGAGGCCAATAAAAGTGATCATGCAATATATCAAGGGTCTTTTGGGAACCAAAATGACCCATCAGCCCCCCTTCATGGGCTTCTCTCAACAGTAAATCCCTTACAGAACTCTTAGGGATACAAAGTCTTTTATCTTTAAAAAGAAACCCTTCATGCCTATAATAACCCTCATGGGCTGAATTCATGCACTTGGCATAGTGTGTAGCAAAATCAGGGTCATGTTCATACAAGCCCTTCACACATTCGAGACCTAAGAGCTTGGTCTCTAAGGTAGCAATCAAAGCATGCCTTCTTGATAAGGCATCAGCTACCACATTAGCTTTTCCCTTTTTGTGTTTAACCACATAAGGGAATTGCTCCAGAAATTCCACCCACTTGGCATGTCTTTTGTTTAGCTTGCCTTGCCCCTTTAAATATTTAAGTGATTCATGATCACTATGAATAACAAATTCCTTGGGCAGTAGATAATGTTGCCAAGTTTGTAAGGCCCTCACTAGGGCATATAGCTCTTTATCATATGTAGAGTAGTTAAGGGCAGCCCCCCCTAACTTCTCACTAAAATAGGCAATAGGATGCCCATCTTGCATTAGCACAGCCCCAATTCCAACATTTGAAGCATCACACTCAATTTCAAAGGATTTTGTAAAATTTGGTAATCTCAAAATTGGAGCGTGTGTGAGCTTCTCCTTGAGCCTTTTGAACGTTTCTTCTTGCTTATCACCCTAATGGAACCCCATTCTTTTTGACCACTTCATTTAGAGGTGCAGCCAAGGTACTAAAGTCCTTGACAAACCTTCTATAAAAACTTGCAAGGCCATGAAAACTTCTCACATCCGTGGTGCTTTTTGGAGTGGGCCATTCTTGGATAGCCTTTATCTTTTCAGGATCTACGTGTACCCCATTAGAACTGATTATGAAACCAAGGAATATCACGTGATCAACACAGAAGCTGCACTTCTCAAGGTTGGCGTATAGCTTCTCTTTCCTTAATATAAGCAAAACACTTTTTAGGTGTTCATAATGTTCATCAAGACTCTTGCTATATATTAGGATGTCATCGAAGTACACCACAACAAATTTTCCAAGGAAATCCCTTAGAACGTGGTTCATCAGCCTCATAAATGTGCTTGGCGCATTGGTTAAGCCAAAAGGCATTACCATCCACTAGTACAAGCCATATTTTGTTTTGAAGGCTGTTTTCCACTCATCCCCTTCTCTAATCCGAATTTGATGGTACCCACTCTTCAAATCCACTTTTGAGAAGATGCAGGCACCATGTAATTCCTCTAAGAGATCATCCAATCTAGGAATGGAATGTCTATATTTGACCGTGATGTTGTTCACGGCCCTACAGTCAGTGCACATCCTCCAGGCTCCATTTTTCTTTGGAACTAGGATGACTGGGACTGCACAAGGACTTAGACTTTCTTGAACCCAACCCTTGTGCATAAATTCCTCGACTTGTTTTTGAATTTCATTAGTCTCTTGAGGATTGCTCCTATAGGCAGGCCTATTGGGCAATGATGCACCAGGAATCAAGTCAATATGATGTTCAATGCCCCTTAAAGGTGGAAGTCCACTAGGGACTTCTTCAGGGAATACATCATTGAACTCATTCAAGAAGTCTTTCAAATTTTGAGGCATAGAAGCCTTATCAATAGCCGTGCTATTTAAGCAAAAACTTTGGCACAAAAGTAAGTACATGGGCTGCCTTGTGACTAGGGCATGCTTTACTTCACTTTTTGTGACAAAGTAGCTTTTCTTTTGATCCTTTCGATCATTCTTCTTGACTTGGCTAGAGTCTATGGTTTCAGCCGTGACCTCCTTTTTCTCTTGGTCAATCTTTTCTTTCAGCCTACGCTGATCATCACTCACTTGTTTTGGGGACAAGGGTGATAAGACCATTTTATGATTATTATGCATAAATGTGTACTTGTTAGTACGCCCTTCATGGGTAGCATTTTTATCATATTGCCATGGTCTTCCCAATAGCATATGGCTGGCCTCCATGTTGACCACATCACATAGGACTATGTCCTCATATTTTCCAATGGAAAAAGGGACCTCAACTTGCTTATTCACGACCATCTCCCCCACATCATTAAGCCATTGCAGCCTATATGGTGTTGGGTGTGCCTTGGTGATAAGCTTCAATTTAGACACCGTTCTTGTGCTAACCACGTTAGCACAACTTCCTCCATCAATGATGAGGGTACATATGTTACCTTGTACAAGGCAGCGAGCATGAAAAATGTTTTCTCTTTGACTTTCCTCATGATTTCGGTTTTGACTCCCAAGGAGCCTCCTAACCATGAGTAGGTCTCCATCGGGCATATTAAGATCACCCTCATTGTCATGTTCTTCATCACTAGCTGACTCAGATTGGGACTCAATGTCCCCATTTAGAACCATCATAGTTCTTCTTGTAGGGCATTGAGACGCAATATGGCCACGCCCCAAACATTTAAAACATTTTATATCACGGCTCCTTTGATTTGGATCAAGGGGCTGCTTACCTTGGGACTTGGTTGTCCCCACGGCTTCTTTAGAACTAGGGACAATTTCTTTTGTTGCATTGCCCTCCTTCTTGCTTTTGTCTTTCCAAGTATTTGGTGGATACTTGGTTGTTGAATTAGAGGAGTACTTAGACTTCCTCCTCTTGATTTGTTGCTCTACCTTGATGGCCTTTTGGACAAGGTCATCTAACTCAACATATGGTTGAAGCTCCACAATATCCTGAATTTCAGGGTTCAACCCATGTAGGAACCGAGCCATTGTAGCTTCTCGGTCCTCATGGAAGTTGGACCTAAGTAAGGCCAGCTCCATCTCCTTGAAGTATTCATCAACCGATTTGTTACCTTGAGTTAGTCTTTGCAATTTGTTATGCACATCTCTTTGGTAGGAACTTGGAACAAACCTTCTCCTCATCACCCTCTTCATCTCCCCCCAAGTATTTACTACTTCCTCACCATACCTCCTCCTCTCCTTTTGGATCTGGTCCCACCACACCATAGCATATTCCTTAAATTCTAGGGCAGCAACCTTTACCTTCTTTTCCTCACTATAGTGTTGGCATTCAAACACTTGTTCCATCTTTAACTCCCACTCATGATAGGCCTCAGGGTTATTAAGTCCTAGGAATGTAGGGACTTTTATTTTTACTCCCTCTAACCTATCCTCCCTCCTCCTATCTCCACGGCCTCCTCTCTCACGACCACCTCCCTCACGGCCACCCTCAAAATCATCCTCCTCATACCTTCCTCTCCCATATCCTCCCTCATACTCATCCTCCTCTCGCCTACCTCTCCTCTCACCACGGCCCTCCTCCTCCTCATACCTATTCCTCCTCTCACCATGGCCCTCATCCTCACGGCCACCTCTTCTATCTCTCCTCCTCCTTCTCCTATGATCTATCTCACTACTAGAGTCACCCTCCAGCCTCCTAACATCTATTCTCATTTCATCCATTTGCCGTTGTAGGGCCTGAAATTGGGTGCTTATCATGGCATGTAGCACGGCTGTCCTTGGTGATAATGGAGAACCACTATCTTCTGGACTAGCCATAATGTCACTCTCCTTACTCTTCTCTCAAGTGTTTACACTCTCTCACTTTTCTCTCAATTTTCTCCTTTGATTCTTGAGTGAGTCAAGTGATCAAGTTGTAGTATCAAAAACGTGTGACAAGTTCACAAGATTACCAATTTATTTGGTTTGTGGCTCGGCTGGATTGTGTGTAGGTTGTAGGGTAGTGTTTGTGTAGGTTTTGTGGGTTAGGGTTAGGTTTTGGTCTCGGTTTGGGTAGGTTTTTGGGTTAGGTTTAGGGTTTTGTGTTTGGCTTGATGTGTTTGGGTTAGGGTTAGGGTTTATATTCGGTTTGTGTAGGTATTTGGGGTTTTGGGTTGTATTTTGGATGATTTGTGTTTCGGATGTCTCGGTTTTGTAGGGTATTTCATGGATGGATTTGATATTTGTAGGGTAATGTGTTTAGGGTATGGTTTTGTGTGTATGTATGGCTATTGGTTCGACCAAGGGAAAGAAATTTGGGTAGAAGTAGAAGAATTTTAGAAAGAAGAATTTGAAATTGCACTTACTTGTGGTGCTGCCTCAAATTCAATGCCTTAGTCTTATTTTGATAAAGATATTATAATTGTGACTTTCAGGCAAGAGCTGAGCTCTGATGACCACTTGATGACAACCTGTTTGTGGATTGCCTTTGTTGTAGGATCGTTTCTTGTGAAAGTCCTTTTTAGTTTTGATTGAACTTGTATTTGCTTGATTTGCTTTGTAGTTTTCCTTTGAATTTTCCTCGGTTTGGACTTTAAAGAATTGCTTTGTAAATGATTGATATTGGAATAATAATGATGCTCACGGTTTGTAGTTGATGATGGGTTGTATGTTATGGGTGATTGTTGGTTGATGATGGAATTGATGCTCACGGTTTGTAGTGGATGATGGATGATTGTTGGTTGATGATGGAATGTAAGGTGATCACGGTTTGGATGATGGATTGGAGGTTGGTGTGTTTGTAAGTGTTTAAGAATATGGAAGGGGGAATTGGAATGGTATGGCGCCACAAACAATGGGATGTTTGATAAGCCTTGTGAAGTTCGCCACAAGAGAATGGTACTCTTGATAAGAACAAGGGTCTTGACTCAGCCAAGAAGATAGGAGAAAACTCACTAACAATGGTTATAAACATAAAATTCAATCTACTTTATTCCGTGTGCATTGGGGTCATATATATAGAGAAAGGAATTCGGTTTGCATTGCCATAATCAAAAGGCATGAAAAGATAAACTAATCCTATCTAATCTCAATCTAATCTTCATGTGTTGGACGAATGGTGATGGTGGATTTGAATTGAGATTGCCTTGATGAGTGGTTGAAATAATATCTTCCATTATCTTCATGTTGATGATATAATTTGATCCTCCTTTTGATTTGGATGAGGACGAGGATGAGAATTTGGATGAGGATGAGGATGAGCCTGAGGATTAGGATTAGGATTAGGATTAGGAGTAGGAATAGGATTTTCATTAGGATTAAGATTAGGATTTCCATTAGGGTTAGAATTAGCATG
>NC_032022.1:4294446-4294934 GCF_001865875.1 Lupinus angustifolius
AGAAGGATACGTTGAGGATGAGGATGAGGATGAGGATGAGGATGAGGATGAGGATGAGGATGAGGATGAGGATGAGGATGAGGATTAGGATCAGGATTAAAGATAGGAATAGGATTAGGAATAGCATTAGTATGAGGATGAGGATGAGGATGAGGATGAGGACGAGGATGAGGATTAGGATAAGGATTAGGGTTAGGAATAGGATTAGGATTAGCATTAGCATGAGGATGAGGATGAGGATGAGGATTAGGATTAGAATTAGCATTAGGATGATGATGATGTTGAGAATGAGGATGACGATGAAGATGAGGACGAGGATGAGGATGGGATGAGGATGAGGATGAGGATGAGGATGAGGATGAGGATGAGGATGAGGATGAGGATTAGGATAAGGATTAGGGTTCGGAATAGGATTAGGATTAGCATTAGGTTGAGGATGAGGATTAGGATGAGGATTAGGATTAGGGTTAGGATTAGGATTAGCATTA
>NC_032022.1:4295034-4296406 GCF_001865875.1 Lupinus angustifolius
AGAAGGATACGTTGAGGATGAGGATGAGGATGAGGATGAGGATGAGGATGAGGATGAGGATGAGGATGAGGATGAGGATGAGGATGAGGGTGAGGGTGAGGGTGAGGGTGAGGGTGAGGGTGAGGATGAGGTGGAGGATGAGGATAAGGATGACGATGAGGTTGAGGATGAGGATTAGGATTAGGATTAGGATCAGGATTAGGGTTAGGATGAGGATTAGGATTAGGATGAGGGTTAGGATTATGATTAGGATTATGAACATGATTATGAGGATGAGGGTGAGCATGAGGATGAGGATCAGGATTAGGATAAAGATTAGGATTAGGATAACGATGAGGATGAGGATGAGGATAAGGATGTGGATTAGAATGAAGATGAGAATGAGGGTGAGGATGAGGATGAGCATGAGCATGAGCATGAGGATGAGGATGAGGGTGAGGACGAGGATGAGGTTGAGGAGGAGGATCTGGATGAGGATATGGATGAGGATGAGGATGAGAATGAGGATTAGGATGAGGATTAGGACGAGGATAGAGATGAGAATTAGGATAAGGATGAGTATGAGGATAAGGATGACGATGAGGATGAGGATGAGGATGACGATAAGGATTAGGATTAGGATGAGGATGAGGACGAGGATTAGGTTTAGGATTAGGATTAGGACTAGGAATAGGTTTAGGATTAGGATTTGGATTAGGATAAGGATAAGGATAAGGATGAGGATTAGCATGAAGATGAGGATGAGGATAGGATGAGCGTCAGGATTAGGATTAGGATTGGGATTAGCATTTGGATGAGGATGAGGTTGAGAATGAGGATGAGGATGTGGATGACGATGTGAATGAGGATGAGGATGAGGATGAGGGTGAGGATGAGCATTAGGATGAGGATAAGGATTAGGATGAGGATGAGGATTAGGATGAGGATGAGGATGAGCATGAGGATTAGGATTAGGATTAGGATTAGCATTAGGATGAGGATGAGGTTGAGAATGAGGATTTGGATGACGCTGTGAATGAGGATGAGGATGAGGGTGAGGATGAAGATGAGGATGATGACGAGGATTAAGATTAGGATGAGGATTAAGATTAGGATTTGGATTAGGATTAGGGTTAGCAATAGGATTAGGATGAGGATGAGGATGAGGATGAGGATGAGTATTAGAATTAGGATTAGGATTAGGATTAGGATTATGATTAGGATTAGGATAAGGATTAGGATTAGGATTAGAATTAGGATTAAGATTAGGATTAGGATTAGGATTAGGGTTAGCATTGGGATTAAGATTAGAATTAGGATGACGATGAGGATGAGGATGAGGATGAGGATAAGGATGTGGATTAGTATGAGGATGAGGATGAGGGCGAGGATC
>NC_032022.1:4296506-4297123 GCF_001865875.1 Lupinus angustifolius
ATGAGCATGAGCATGAGCATGAGAATGAGGATGTGGGTGAGGATAAGGATAAGGATGAGGTTCAGGTTGAGGATGACGACGAGGATGAGGATATGGATGAGGATTAGGATGAGTATGAGGATATGGATGAGGATGAGGATGAGGATGAGTATATGGATGAGGATGAGGATTAGGATGAGGATGAGGAGGATGAGGATGATGACTAGGATGAGGATCAGGACGAGGATTGGGATGAGAATGAGGATGAGGATGGGTGTGAGGATGAGGATGAGTATGAGGATGAGGATAACGATGAGGATGAGGAGGACGATTCGGATGAGAAGGAGGATGAGGATGAGGATTAGGATGATGATTAAGATTAGGTTTCAGATGACGATGAGGATGAGGATGAGGATGAGGATGAGTGTGAGGATGAGGATGAGGATGAGGAGGAGGATGAGGATGATGTTGAGGATGAGGATGAGGATGAGGGTGAGGATGAGGATGAGGATGAGGATGAGGATGAGGATGAGGACGAGGATGAGGATGAGGCTGAGGATGAGGATGAGGATGAGGATGAGGATGAGGATGAGGATGAGGATGAGGATGAGCATGAGCATGAGGATTAGGATTAGGAT
>NC_032022.1:4297983-4309172 GCF_001865875.1 Lupinus angustifolius
GATGAGGATGAGGATGAGGATGAGGATTAGGATTAGGATTACGATAAGGATGAGGATGAGGATTTCGATGAGGTTGAGAATGAGGATGAGGATGAGCATGAGGATTAAGATTAGTATTAGGATTAGCTTTAGGATGAGGATGAGGATGAGGTTGAGAATGAGGATGAGGATGAGGATGATGATGTGAATGAGGACGAGGATGAGGGTGAGGATGAAGATGAGGATGAGGATGAGGATTAGGATGATGATGAGGATGAGGATTAAGATTAGGATGAGGATGAGGATTAAGATTAGGATTAGGATTAGAAATAGGATTAGGATTAGGATGAGGATGAGGATGAGGATGAGGATTAGCATGAGGATGAGTATTAGGATAAGGATTAGGATTAGGATTAGGATTAGGATTAGGATGAGGATGAGGATGAGGATGAGGATAAGGATGTGGATTAGCGTGAGGATGGGGATGAGGTTGAGGATTAGCATGAGCATGAGCATGAGGATGAAGATGAGGGTGAGGATGAGGGTGAGGATGAGGTTGAGGGTGAGAAAGAGGATGAGGATGAGGATAGGGATGAGGATGAGGACGAGGATGAGGATATGGATGAGGATGAGGATGAGGATAAGTATGTGGATGAGGATGAGTATTAGGATGAGGACGAGGATTAAGATTAGGATTAGGATGAGGATTAAGATTAGGATTAGGATTAGGATTAGGATTAGGGTTAGGATTAGAATTAGGATTAGGATTTGGATTAGGATTAGAATTAGGAGTAGGATTGGGATTAGGATTAAGGTGAGGATTAGGATTAAGATTAGGATTACGATGAGGATGAGGATGAGGATAAGCATAAGGATGTGGATTAGTATGAGGATAAGGATGAGGGTGAGGATGGGCATGAGCATGAGCATGAGCATGAGGATGAGGATGAGGCTGAGGATGAAGATATGGATGAGGATGAGGATGAGGATAGGGATGAGGATGAGGATGAGGATGAGTATGTGGATGAGGATGAGGATTAGGATGAGGATGAGGACTGTGATGAGAATTAGGACGAGGATTGGGATGAAAATGAGGATTCGGATGAGGATTCGGATGAGAAGGAGGATGAGGATGAGGACGAGGATGAGGATAAGGATAAGGATGAGGATGAGGATGAGGATGAGGATTAGGATGAGGATGAGTATGACGATGAGAATGAGGATTAGGATTAGGATTGGGATTAGCATTAGGATGAGGATGAGGTTGAGAATGAGGATGAGGATGAGGATATCGATGTGAATGAGGATGAGGATGAAGATGAGGATGAGGATGAGGGTGAGAATGAAGATGAGGATGAGGATGAGGATTAGGATTAGGATTAGGATTAGGATTAGGAAAGGTTCAGGAAGGATTATGATGAGGATTGGGATTATGATTTGGATTTGGATTAGGATGAGGATGATGTTGAGGATTGTGATTATGATTAGGATGAGGATGAGGATGAGGATTAGGATTAGGATTAGGATTAGCATTAAAATGAGGATGACGATGAGGATGATGATGTGAATGAGGATTAAGATTAGGATTAGGATGAGGATTAAGATTAGGATTGGGATTAGAAAGAGGATTAGGATTAGGATGAGGATGAGGATGAGGATTAGCATGAGGATGAGGATGAGGATCAGTATAAGGATAAGGATTAGGATTAGGATTAGGATTAGGGTTCGGATTAGGATTAAGACTAGGATTTGGATGACGATGAGGATGAGGATGAGGATGAGGATGAGGATGAGGATCAGGATGTGGATTAGCGTGAGGATGAGGATGAGGATGAGGTTGAGGATGAGCACGAGCATGAGCATGAGGATGAAGATGAGGGTGGGGATGAGGGTGAGGATGAGGTTGAGGGTGAGAATGAGGATGAGGAAGAGGATAGGGATGAGGATGAGGTTGAGGATGAGGATATGGATGAGGATGAGGATGAGGATGAGGATGAGGATGAGTATGTGGATGAGGATGAGTATTAGGATGAGGGTGAGGATGAGGATGAGGATTAAGATTAGGATGAGGATGAGGATTAAGATTAGGATTAGGATTAGGGTTAGGATTAGGATTAGGATTAGGATTAGGATGAGGATGAGGATGAGGATTAGCATGAGGATGAGGATGCGTATTAGGATGAGGATGCGTATTAGGATGAGGATTAGCATTAGGATTAGGATTAGGATTAGGTTTAGGATTAGGATTAGGATTAGGATGACGATGAGGATGAGGTTGAGGATGAGGATAAGGATGTGGATTAGTATTAGGATGAGGACGAGGGTGAGGATGAGGATGAGGTTGAGGATGTGGATGAGGATGAGGATGAAGATATGGATGAGGATGTGGATGAGGATGAGGATCAGTATGTGGTTGAGTATAAGGATTAGGATGAGGATGAGGATGAGTATGAGGATGAGAATGACGATGAGGATGAGGATGAGGATTTAGGATTAGGATGAGGATTAGGATTAGGATTAGGATGAGGATTAAGATTACGATTAGGATGACGATGAGGATGAGGATAAGGATATGGACTATTATGCGGATGAGTATGCGAATGAGGATGAGGATGATTAGGAGGATGAGAATGAGAATGAGGATGAGGATGAGGGTGAGGATTATGATTAGGATTAGGATTAGGATGAGGATGAGGACGAGGATTAGGATTAGGATTAGGACTAGGAATAGATTTAGGATTAAGGTTTGGCTTAGGATAAGGATAAGGATGAGGATTAGGATGAGAATGAGCATGAGGACGAGGATGAGAGGATGAGGGGATTAGAATTAGGATGAGGATGAGGATGAGCATGAGGATGAGCACGAGGATGAGGATTAGAATTAGGATTAGGATTAGTATTTGGAATAGCTTTAGGATTAGGTTTAGGTTTTGGAATAGGTTTACGATTAGGGTTTGGATGAGGATGAGGATGAGGATTAACATTAGGGTTAGGATTAGGGTTAGGATAAGGATGAGGTTTAGGATGAGGATTAGGATGAGGATAAGGATGAGGATGAGGACGAGGATGAAAATGAGGATGGGGATGAGCATGAGAATGAGGATGAGGATTATGATTAGGATCAGTATTAGGGTTAGGAATGGGAATAAAAGGATGAGGATTAGGATTAGGATGAGGATGAGGATGAGGATGAGCATGAGGATTAGGATTAGCATTAGGATTAGCATTAGGATGAGGATGAGGTTGAGAATGAGGATGAGGATAAGGATGAGGATGAAGGTGTAAATGAGGATGAGGATGAGGGTGAGGATGAGGATTAGGATGAGGATGAGGATTAGGATTAGGATGAGGATGAGGATGAGGATGAGCATGAGCATGAGGATTAGAATAAGGATTAGGATTAGGATTAGGAATAGGTTTAGAATTAGGGTTTGGATTAGGATAAGGATAAGGACGAGAATGAGGATTAGGATGAGGAGGAGCATGAGGATGAGGATGAGCATGAGGATTAGGATTAACATTAGGATGAGGATAAGGTTGAGAATGAGTATGAGGATAAGGATGAGGATGAGGATGACGATGTGGATGAGGATGAGGATGACGATGAGGATTAGAATGAGGATGAGGATTAGGATGAGGAGGAGCGTGAGGATGAGGATGAAGATGAGCTTGAGGATGAGGATGAGGATGAGGATGAGAATGACGATGAGGATGAGGATAAGGATTAGGATGAGAAGGAGGATGAGGATTAGGATTAGGATTAGGATGAGGATTAAGATTACGATTAGGATGACGATGAGGATGAGGATAAGGATATGGACAATTATGCGGATGAGTATGCGAATGAGGATGAGGTTGATTAGGAGGATGAGAATGAGAATGAGGATGAGGATGAGGGTGAGGATTATGATGAGAATGAGCATGAGGATGAGGATGAGCATGAGGATTGGGATTAGGATTGGTATTAGTATTAGGATGAGTATGTGGTTGAGAATGAGGATGAGGATGAGGATGACGATGTGAATGAGGATGAGGACGAGGGTGAGGATGAAGATGAGTAAGTGGATGAGGATTAGGATTAAGATTAGGATTAGGAAGAGGATGAGGATGAGGATAAGGATGTGGATTAGTATGAGGATGAGGATTAAGATTAGGGTTAGGATTAGGGTTAGGATAAAGGGTGAGCATGAGGATGAGGATGAGGATGAGGATGAGGATTATGATTAGGATGAGGATGAGCACGAGGATGAGGATTAGAATTAGGATTAGGATTAGTATTTGGAATAGGTTTAGGATTAGGGTTAGGAATAGGAATAGGTTTAGGATTAGGGTTTGGATGAGGATGAGGATGAGGATTAACATTAGGGTTAGGATTAGGGTTAGGATAAGGATGAGGTTTAGGATGAGGATTAGGATGAGGATAAGGATGAGGATGAGGATAAGGATGAGGATAAGGATGAAGATGAGTAAGTGGATGAGGATTAGGATTAAGATTAGGATTAGGATGAGGATGAGGAAGAGGATAAGGATGTGGATTAGTATGAGGATGAGGATTAGGATTAGGGTAAGGATAAAGGGTGAGCATGAGGATGAGGATGAGGATGAGGATGAGGATTATGATTAGGATTAGGATGAGGAAGAGGATGAGGATGAGGATGAGGATTAGGATGAGGATTAGGATGAGGAGGAGAATGAGGATGAGGATGAGGATGAGGATGAGGATGAGGATGAGGATGAGGATGAGCATGAGGATGAGCACGAGGATGAGGATTAGAATTAGGATTAGGATTAGTATTTGGAATAGGTTTAGGATTAGGGTTAGGTTTAGGATTAGGGTTTGGATGAGGATGAGGATGAGGATTAACATTAGGGTTAGGATTAGGGTTAGGATAAGGATGAGGTTTAGGATGAGGATTAGGATGAGGATAAGGATGAGGATGAGGACGAGGATGAAAATGAGGATGGGGATGAGCATGAGAATGAGGATGAGGATTATGATTAGGATCAGTATTAGGGTTAGGAATGGGAATAAAATAATATTAGGATAAGGATGAGGATGAGGACTAGGATGAGGATGAGGATGAGGATGAGCATGAGGATGGATGAGGATGAGGATGAGGATGAGGATGAGGATGACGATGAGGATGAGGATGAGGGTGAGGATGAGGATTAGGATGAGGATGAGGATTAGGATTAGGATGACGATGAGGATGAGGATGAGCATGAGCATGAGGATTAGAATAAGGATTAGGATTAGGATTAGGAATAGGTTTAGAATTAGGGTTTGGATTAGGATAAGGATAAGGACGAGAATGAGGATTAGGATGAGGAGGAGCATGAGGATGAGGATGAGCATGAGGATTAGGATTAACATTAGGATGAGGATGAGGTTGAGAATGAGTATGAGGATGAGGATGAGGATGAGGATGACGATGTGGATGAGGATGAGGATGAGGATTAGAATGACGATGAGGATTAGGATGAGGATGAGCGTGAGGATGAGGATGAGGATGAGCTTGAGGATGAGGATGAGGATGAGGATTAGGACTAGGATTAGGATTAACATTAGGATGAGGATGAAGTCGAGGATGAGGATGAGGATTAGGATAAGGAAGGGGATGGGGACGAGGATGAGGATGAGGTTGAGGGTGAGGATATGGATGAGGATTTGGATTAGGATGAGGATTAAGATTAGAATTAGGATTAGGATTAGGATTAGGGTTAGGATTAGGATAAGGATGAGGATGAGGATTAGCATAAGGATGAGGATGAGGATTATGATTAGGTTTAGGATTAGGATTAGGATCTGGACTATGATTAGGGTTAGGGTTAGGATTAGGATTAGGATTTGAATAAGGATGAGGATGAGGGTGAGGATGAGGGTGAGGATGAGGATGAGCATGAGGATGAGAATGAGGTAGAGGACTAACATTAGGGTTAGGATAAGGATAAGGATAAGAATGAGGATTAAGATGAGGATGAGGATGAGGATGAGGATTATGAATAGGATTAGGATTAGGAAGAGGATGAGGATGAGGATCAGAATGAGGATGAGGATTAGGAAGAGGATTAGAATTAGGATTAGGATTAGGGTTAGGATTAGTAATAGAATTAGGATTAGGATTAGGATAAGGAAGAGGATGAGGATTACGATTAGGATTAGGATTAGGATGAGGATGAGAATGAGGTTGAGGATGTGGATGACGATGTGAATGAGGATGAGGATTAGGATGAGGATGAGCAGGAGGATGAGGATCAGGATTAGGATAAGGATGCCGATTAGGATGAGGATGAGCCTGAGGATGAGGATGAGCATGAGGATAAGAATTAGGATTAGGATTAGGATTAGGATTAGTATTAGGATTAGGATTATGATTAGGGTTAGGGTTAGGATTAGGATTAGGATTATGATAAGGGTGAGGATGAGGGTGAGGATGAGGATGAGGATGAGGATGAGGATGAGGATGAGCATGAGGATGAGGATGAGGATTAGGATGAGGACTAGGATGAGGATGAGGATGAGGATTAGGAATAGGATTAGGATTAAGATTACGATTAGGAATATGTTCAGGGTTAGGGTTTGGATTAGGATAAGGATGAGGATGAGGATTAGGATGAGGATGAGGATGAGGATGAGGATTAGGATTAGGATTAGCATTAGAATGAGGATGAGCATGAGGATGATGATGTGAATGAGGATGAGGATGAGGGTGAGGATGAAGATGAGGATGAGAATGAGGATTAGGATGACGATAAGGATGAGAATGAGGATTAAGATTAGGATTAGGATGAGGATTAAGATTAGGATTAGGATTAGAAATAGGGTTAGGATTAGGATGAGCATGAGCATGAGCATGAGGATGAGGATTACGGTGAGGATGAGGTTGAGGGTGAGAATCAGGATTAGGATGAGGATAGGGATAAGGATGAGGATGAGGATATGGATGAGGATGAGGATGAGGGATTAGGATTAGGATTAGGATTAGGATTAGAACTAGGACTAGGATTAGGATTAGAACTAGGACTAGGATTAGGATTAGAACTAGGACTAGGATTAGGATTAGAACTAGGACTAGGATTAGGATTAGAACTAGGACTAGGATTAGGATTAGAACTAGGACTAGGATTAGGATTAGAACTAGGACTAGGATTAGGATTAGAACTAGGACTAGGATTAGGATTAGAACTAGGACTAGGATTAGGATTAGAACTAGGACTAGGATTAGGATTAGAACTAGGACTAGGATTAGGATTAGAACTAGGACTAGGATTAGGATTAGAACTAGGACTAGGATTAGGATTAGAACTAGGACTAGGATTAGGATTAGAACTAGGACTAGGATTAGGATTAGAACTAGGACTAGGATTAGGATTAGAACTAGGACTAGGATTAGGATTAGAACTAGGACTAGGATTAGGATTAGAACTAGGACTAGGATTAGGATTAGAACTAGGACTAGGATTAGGATTAGAACTAGGACTAGGATTAGGATTAGAACTAGGACTAGGATTAGGATTAGAACTAGGACTAGGATTAGGATTAGAACTAGGACTAGGATTAGGATTAGAACTAGGACTAGGATTAGGATTAGAACTAGGACTAGGATTAGGATTAGAACTAGGACTAGGATTAGGATTAGAACTAGGACTAGGATTAGGATTAGAACTAGGACTAGGATTAGGATTAGAACTAGGACTAGGATTAGGATTAGAACTAGGACTAGGATTAGGATTAGAACTAGGACTAGGATTAGGATTAGAACTAGGACTAGGATTAGGATTAGAACTAGGACTAGGATTAGGATTAGAACTAGGACTAGGATTAGGATTAGAACTAGGACTAGGATTAGGATTAGAACTAGGACTAGGATTAGGATTAGAACTAGGACTAGGATTAGGATTAGAACTAGGACTAGGATTAGGATTAGAACTAGGACTAGGATTAGGATTAGAACTAGGACTAGGATTAGGATTAGAACTAGGACTAGGATTAGGATTAGAACTAGGACTAGGATTAGGATTAGAACTAGGACTAGGATTAGGATTAGAACTAGGACTAGGATTAGGATTAGAACTAGGACTAGGATTAGGATTAGAACTAGGACTAGGATTAGGATTAGAACTAGGACTAGGATTAGGATTAGAACTAGGACTAGGATTAGGATTAGAACTAGGACTAGGATTAGGATTAGAACTAGGACTAGGATTAGGATTAGAACTAGGACTAGGATTAGGATTAGAACTAGGACTAGGATTAGGATTAGAACTAGGACTAGGATTAGGATTAGAACTAGGACTAGGATTAGGATTAGAACTAGGACTAGGATTAGGATTAGAACTAGGACTAGGATTAGGATTAGAACTAGGACTAGGATTAGGATTAGAACTAGGACTAGGATTAGGATTAGAACTAGGACTAGGATTAGGATTAGAACTAGGACTAGGATTAGGATTAGAACTAGGACTAGGATTAGGATTAGAACTAGGACTAGGATTAGGATTAGAACTAGGACTAGGATTAGGATTAGAACTAGGACTAGGATTAGGATTAGAACTAGGACTAGGATTAGGATTAGAACTAGGACTAGGATTAGGATTAGAACTAGGACTAGGATTAGGATTAGAACTAGGACTAGGATTAGGATTAGAACTAGGACTAGGATTAGGATTAGAACTAGGACTAGGATTAGGATTAGAACTAGGACTAGGATTAGGATTAGAACTAGGACTAGGATTAGGATTAGAACTAGGACTAGGATTAGGATTAGAACTAGGACTAGGATTAGGATTAGAACTAGGACTAGGATTAGGATTAGAACTAGGACTAGGATTAGGATTAGAACTAGGACTAGGATTAGGATTAGAACTAGGACTAGGATTAGGATTAGAACTAGGACTAGGATTAGGATTAGAACTAGGACTAGGATTAGGATTAGAACTAGGACTAGGATTAGGATTAGAACTAGGACTAGGATTAGGATTAGAACTAGGACTAGGATTAGGATTAGAACTAGGACTAGGATTAGGATTAGAACTAGGACTAGGATTAGGATTAGAACTAGGACTAGGATTAGGATTAGAACTAGGACTAGGATTAGGATTAGAACTAGGACTAGGATTAGGATTAGAACTAGGACTAGGATTAGGATTAGAACTAGGACTAGGATTAGGATTAGAACTAGGACTAGGATTAGGATTAGAACTAGGACTAGGATTAGGATTAGAACTAGGACTAGGATTAGGATTAGAACTAGGACTAGGATTAGGATTAGAACTAGGACTAGGATTAGGATTAGAACTAGGACTAGGATTAGGATTAGAACTAGGACTAGGATTAGGATTAGAACTAGGACTAGGATTAGGATTAGAACTAGGACTAGGATTAGGATTAGAACTAGGACTAGGATTAGGATTAGAACTAGGACTAGGATTAGGATTAGAACTAGGACTAGGATTAGGATTAGAACTAGGACTAGGATTAGGATTAGAACTAGGACTAGGATTAGGATTAGAACTAGGACTAGGATTAGGATTAGAACTAGGACTAGGATTAGGATTAGAACTAGGACTAGGATTAGGATTAGAACTAGGACTAGGATTAGGATTAGAACTAGGACTAGGATTAGGATTAGAACTAGGACTAGGATTAGGATTAGAACTAGGACTAGGATTAGGATTAGAACTAGGACTAGGATTAGGATTAGAACTAGGACTAGGATTAGGATTAGAACTAGGACTAGGATTAGGATTAGAACTAGGACTAGGATTAGGATTAGAACTAGGACTAGGATTAGGATTAGAACTAGGACTAGGATTAGGATTAGAACTAGGACTAGGATTAGGATTAGAACTAGGACTAGGATTAGGATTAGAACTAGGACTAGGATTAGGATTAGAACTAGGACTAGGATTAGGATTAGAACTAGGACTAGGATTAGGATTAGAACTAGGACTAGGATTAGGATTAGAACTAGGACTAGGATTAGGATTAGAACTAGGACTAGGATTAGGATTAGAACTAGGACTAGGATTAGGATTAGAACTAGGACTAGGATTAGGATTAGAACTAGGACTAGGATTAGGATTAGAACTAGGACTAGGATTAGGATTAGAACTAGGACTAGGATTAGGATTAGAACTAGGACTAGGATTAGGATTAGAACTAGGACTAGGATTAGGATTAGAACTAGGACTAGGATTAGGATTAGAACTAGGACTAGGATTAGGATTAGAACTAGGACTAGGATTAGGATTAGAACTAGGACTAGGATTAGGATTAGAACTAGGACTAGGATTAGGATTAGAACTAGGACTAGGATTAGGATTAGAACTAGGACTAGGATTAGGATTAGAACTAGGACTAGGATTAGGATTAGAACTAGGACTAGGATTAGGATTAGAACTAGGACTAGGATTAGGATTAGAACTAGGACTAGGATTAGGATTAGAACTAGGACTAGGATTAGGATTAGAACTAGGACTAGGATTAGGATTAGAACTAGGACTAGGATTAGGATTAGAACTAGGACTAGGATTAGGATTAGAACTAGGACTAGGATTAGGATTAGAACTAGGACTAGGATTAGGATTAGAACTAGGACTAGGATTAGGATTAGAACTAGGACTAGGATTAGGATTAGAACTAGGACTAGGATTAGGATTAGAACTAGGACTAGGATTAGGATTAGAACTAGGACTAGGATTAGGATTAGAACTAGGACTAGGATTAGGATTAGAACTAGGACTAGGATTAGGATTAGTATTAGTATTACGATTAGGATTAGGATTCGGACGACGATGAGGATGAGGATGAGGATGAGGATGAGGATTTGGATCAGGATGACGATGAGTATGAGGATGAGTATGAGGATGCGGATAAGGATGAGGATGAGGATGAGGATTAGGATGAGGATGAGGATGAGGATAAGGATGAGAATTAGGATGAGGATTAGGATGAGGATGAGAAGTAGGATGAGTATTAGGATTAGGATTAGGATTCGGATTCGGATTCGGATTAGGATAAGTATTAGTATTAGTATAAGGACTAGTATTAGGATGAAGATTCGGATTAGGATTAGGATTTGGATTAGGATTAGGATTAGGATTATGATTAGGATGATGATTAGGATTAGGATGAGGATGAGCATGAGGATGAGGATGAGCGTGAGGATGAGGATGAGGATGACGATGAGGATGAGGATTAGGATGGG
>NC_032022.1:4309272-4316173 GCF_001865875.1 Lupinus angustifolius
ATTAGGGGATGAGGATGAGGATGAGGATGAGGATGAGGATGAGGATGAGGATGAGGATGAGGAGTAGGATGAGTATTAGGATTAGGATTAGGATTCGAATTCGGATTCGGATTAGGATAAGTATTAGTATAAGGACTAGTATTAGGATGAGGATGAGGATTAGGATTAGGGTTAGGATTAGTACGAGGATAAGCATGAGGATGAGGATTAGGATGAGGATGAGGATGAGGATGAGGATGAGGATGAGGATGAGGATGAGGATGAGGATGAGGATGATGATGATGATGAGGATTAGGATTAGGATTAGGATTAGGACTAGGATTAGGTTTAGGATTAGGATTAGGATTAGGATTAGGATTAGGATTAGGATTAGGATTAGGATTAGGGTTAGGATTGGGATTAGGATGAGGATGAGGATTAGCATGAGCATGAGGATGAGGACGAGGTTCAGGATGAGGATGGGGATAAGGATGTGGATTAGTTTGAGGGTGAGGATGGGGATGAGGGTGAGGGTGAGGATAAGGATGAGGAGGAGGATTAAGATTAGGGTTAGGATAATGATGAAGATTAGGATGAGGATGAGGATGAGCGTGAGAATGAGGATGAGGATGGGGATTTGGATGAGGTTGAGGATGAGGATGAGGATTTGGAGGAGGATGAGGCTGAGAATGAGGTTGAGACAGAGGTTAGGATGATAAGTAGGATTATGATTAGGATTAGGATGAGGATAAAGATTAGGATTAGGATTACGGTTAGGATTAGGATTAAGATTAGGATTAGGATGAGGATGAGAATGAGGATAAGGATGAGGACGAGGAAAAGGATGTGCATTACTATGAGGATGAGGATGAGGATGAGGATGAGGACGAGGAAAAGAATGAGCATGAGGATGAGGATGAGGATTAACATTAGGGTTAGATTAGAGTTAGGATAAAGATGAGGATTAGGATGAGGATGAGGATGAGGATTTGGATGAGGATGAGGTTGAGAATGAGGTTGAGATGGAGGTTAGGATGTGAAGTAGCATGAGGATTAGCATGAGGATGAGGATGAGGATGAGCATCCAGATGAGGATGAGGATGAGGATTAGGATTAGGATTAAGATTAGGACTAGGATTAGGGTTAGGATTAGGATTAGGATGAGGATGAGGAAGAGGATGAGGATGAGGACGAGGACGAGGATGAGGATGAGGACGAGGACGAGGATGAGGATGAGGACGAGGACGAGGATGAGGATGAGGACGAGGACGAGGATGAGGATGAGGATAAGGACGTGGATTAGTATGAGGATGAGGTTCAGGATGAGGATGAGGGTGAGTATGAGGATTAACATTAGGGTTAGTATTAGGGTTAGGATAAAGATGATGATTAGGATGAGGATTAGGATGAGGATGAGGATGAGGACGAGGGTGAGAATGAGGATGAGGATGAGCCTGAGGATAAGGATTATTATCAGGATTAGGATTAGGATGAGGATGAGGATGAGGATTAGGATTAGGATGAGGATGAGGATGAGGATAAGGATGAGGATGAGCATGAGGATGAGAATTAGGGTTTGGATAAGGATAAGGATGAGGATGTGGATTAGGATGAGGGTGAGCATGAGGATGAGGATGAGAATGAGGATTAGGATTAGGATTTGGATTATGATCCGGATTAGCATTAACATGAGGATGAGGTTCATAATGAGGATAACGATGACGTTGTGAGTGAGGATGAGGATGAGGCTGTGGATGAGGATGAGGATGAGGATGAGGATGAGGATTAGGTTGAGGATTAGGATTAGGATTAGGATGAGGATGCAGATGAGAATTAGGATGAGGATGAGGATGAGGATGAGGATGAGGATGAGGATGAGGATGAGGATGAGGATGCGGATGCGGATGAGGATGAGGATGAGGATGTGGTTGAGGATGAGGTTGAGAGGAGGATTAGGATGAGAAGTAGGATGAGGATTAGGATGAGGATGACGATGAGGATGAGGACTAGGGTGAGAATGAGGATGAGCATGAGGATGAGGATTATGATTAGGATTAGGATTAGGATGAGGATGAGGATGAGGATGAGGATGAGGATGAGGATGAGCATGAGTATGAGAATTAGGGTTTGCATAAGGATAAGGATGAGGATGAGGACTAGGATGAGGTTGAGGATGAGGATGAGAATGAGGATTAGGATTAGGATTTGGATTATGATCCGGATTAACATTAGCATGAGGATGAGGTTCATAATGAGGATAACGATGACGTTGTGAGTGAGGATGAGGATTGTTTGAGGATGAGGATAAGGATGAGGATGAGGATTAGTTTGAGGATTAGGATGAGGATGCGGATGAGAATTAGCATTAGGATGAGGATGAGGATAAAGATGAGGATGAGGATGAGGATGAGGATGAGGATGAGGATGAGGATGTGGATGAGGATGAGGATGAGGATGAGGATGAGGATGAGTATGAGTATGATGATTAGGATCAGGATGAGGAAGAGGATGAGGATGAATATGAGGATGAGGATGAGTATGAGGATGAGGATGAGGATTATGATTAGGATTAGGAAGGGGATGGGGATGAGGTTGAGGATGACGATCAGGATTTGGATGACGATGAGGTTGAGGATCAGGTTGAGAGGAGGATTAGGTTGAGAAGTAGGATGAGGTTTAGGATTAGGATTATGATTAGGATTAGGTTGAGGATTAAGATTAGGATTAGGATTAGGGTTAGGATTAGGATTAGGATGAGGATGAGGATTAGCATGAGCATGAGGTGAGGATGAGGTTGAGGATTAGGATTATGATTAGGATTAGGATTAGGGTTAGGATTAGGATGAAGATTAGGATTAGGATGAGGATGAGCATGAGGATAAGGATGAGGACAAGGAAAAGGGTGTAGATTAGTATGAGGATGAGGACGAGGAAAAGGATGAGCATGAGGATGAGGATGAGGATTAAGATTAGGGTTAGGATTACGGTTACGATAAAGATGAGGATTAGGACGAGGATTAGGATGAGGATGAGGATGAGCGTGAGGATGAGGATGAGGATGAGGATGAGGATGAGGATGAGGATGAGGATGAGGATGAGGATTAGTATGAGGATGAGGATCAGGATTATGATTAGGGTTAGGATTAGGGTAAGGATAAGGATCAGGATTAGGATGAAGATTAGGATGAGGAAGATGGATGAGGATGAAGATGAGGATTAGGATAGGGATGAGGATTAGGATTGGGAAGGGGATGGGGATGGGGACGGGGATTTGCATGACGTTGAGGATGAGGATGAGGATTTGGATGAGGATGAGGCCGAGCATGAGGTTGAGATGGAGGATGAGGATGAGGATGATGATGCATATGAGGATGAGGATGAGGATGAAGATGAGGATTAGGATAGGGATGAGGATTAGGATTGGGAAGGGGATGGGGATGGGGACGGGGATTTGCATGACGTTGAGGATGAGGATGAGGATTTGGATGAGGATGAGGCCGAGCATGAGGTTGAGATGGAGGATGAGGATGAGGATGATGATGCATATGAGGATGAGGATGAGGATGAAGATGAGGATTAGGATAGGGATGAGGATTAGGATTGGGAAGGGGATGGGGATGGGGACGGGGATTTGCATGACGTTGAGGATGAGGATGAGGATTTGGATGAGGATGAGGCCGAGCATGAGGTTGAGATGGAGGATTAGGAAGAGAAGTAGAATGAGGATTAGTATTAGGATTAGGATTAAGATTAGGATTAGGATGAGGATAAGCATGAGGATGATGACGAGGACGAGGATAAGGATGTGGATTAGTATGAGGATGAGGATGAGGATGAGCATGAGGGTGAGTATGAGGATGAGCATGAGGGTGAGTATGAGGATGAGCATAGGTTTGAGGATAAGGATTAAGATTAGGGTTAGGATTAGGGTTAGGATAAAGATGAGTATTAGGATTAGGATGAGGATTAGGATGAGGATGAGGATGAGTGTGAGGAAGAGGATGGGTATGGGGATTTGGATGAGGTTGAGGATGAGGATTTGGATGAGGACGTGGCAGAGGATGAGGTTGAGATGCAAGTTAGGATAAGAAGTAGGATGAGGATTAGGATTAGGATTATGATCAGGATTAGGAGGAGAATTAAGATTAGGATTAGTATTAGGATTAGGATGAGGATTAGGGTTAGGATTAGGATTAGGATGAGCATGAGGATTAGTATGAGGATGAGCATTAGGATTAGGATTAGGATTAGGATTAGGGTTAGGATTAGGATTACGATGAGCATGAGGATTAGTATGAGGATGAGGATGAGGATGAGGATGAGGATGAGGATGAGGATGAGGATGAGGATGAGGATGAGGATGAGGATGAGGATGAGGATGAGGATGAGGATGAGGATGAGGATGAGGATGAGGATGAGGATGAGGATGAGGATGAGGATGAGGATGAGGATGAGGATGAGGCTAAGGGTGAGGATGAGGATGAGCATTAGGATGAGGACGAGCATTAGGATGAGGATGAGAATTAAGATTAGGGTTAGGATCAGGATGAGGATTAGGATGAGGATGACGATGACGATGAAGATGAGGACGAGGACGAGGATGAGAACGAGGTTGAGGATGAGGATTACGATTAGGATTAGGATTAGGATGAGGATGCGGATGAGGATTAGGATTAGGATTAGGATGAGGATGAGGATGAGGACGAGGTTGAGGATGAGGATGAGGATGAGGATGAGGATGAGGATGAGGACGGGGATGAGGATGAGGATGAGGATTAGAATTAGGATTAGGATTGGGATTAGGATTAGGATTAGGAATAGGATTAGGATAAGGGTTAGGATTAGGATAAGGATGAAGATGAGGATTAGGATGAGGATGAGCATTAGGATTAGGATAAGGATAAGGATTAGGATTAGCATTAGGATGAGGATGAGGTTGAGGATGAGGATGAGGAGAAGGATGACGATAAGGATAAGGATGAGCATGAGGATGAGGATGAGTAGGAGGATCAGGATGAGGATGAGGAGGAGGATGAGGATGAGGATGAGGATGAGGATGAGGATGAGGATGGGGATGAGGATGAGGATATGGATGAGGATGAGGATGAGGTTGAGTACGAGGATTAGGATTGTGATTGGGATTAGGATTAGGATTAGGAAGGGGATGGGGATGGGGTTGAGGATGAGGTTGAGCATGAGGATGAGGATGAGGATAAGGATTTGGATAAGGATGAGGATGAGGATGAGGTTGAGTTGCAGGATTAGGATGAGAAGGAGGATGACGATTAGGATCAGGATTAGGATAAGGATGAGGAGTAAGATTAGGATTAGGATTAGGATTAGGGTTAGGATTAGCATGAGGATGAGGATGAGCCTCAGGATGAGGATGAGGATAAGGATGAGGATTAATATGAGGACGAGGATGAGGATTAGGATGGGGATGGGGATGAGGATGAGGATGAGGTTGAGGATGACGATAAGGATGAGGATTTTGGATGAGGATGAGGATGAGGATGAGGTTGAGATGGAGGATTAAGATAAGAAGGTGGATTAGTATTCAGATTAGGATGAGGATTAAGATTAGGATTAGGATTAACATTAGGATGAGGATGAAGATTAGCATGAGGATGAGGATGAGGATGAGGATGAGGATGAGGATGTGGATTAAGATTAGGGTTAGGATTAGGGTAAGGATAAGGATCAGGATTAGGATGAAGATTAGGATGAGGATGAGGATTACGATTAGGATTAGGATGAGGATGCAGATGACGATTAGCATTAGGATGAGGATGAGGATGAGGATGTGCATGAGGATGAGGATGAGGATGAGGAAGATGATGAGGATGAGGATTAGGATTAGGATGAGGATGAGTATGAGGATGAGGATGAGGATGAGGATGAGGATGAGGATGAGGATGCATATGAGGATGAGGATGAGGATGAGGATTAGGATAAGGATTAGGATTAGGATTAGGAAGGGGATGGGGACAGGGATTTGCCTGACGTAGAGGATGAGGATGAGGATTTGGATGAGGATGAGGCCGAGCATGAGGTTGAGATGGAGGATTAGGAAGAGAAGTAGAATGAGGATTAGTATTAGGATTAGCATTAAGATTAGGATTAGGATGAGGATAAGCATGAGGATGATGACGAGGACGAGGGTAAGGATGTGGATTAGTATGAGGATGAGTATGAGGATGAGCATGAGGGTGAGTATGAGGATGAGCATAGGGATCAGGTTGAGATGGAGGTTAGGATAAGAAGTAGGATGAGGATTAGGATTAGGATTATGATCAGGATTAGCATGAGGATTAGTATGAGGATGAGCTTTAGGATTAGGATTAGGATTACGATTAGGATTAGGATTAAGATGAGCCCGAGGATGAGGATGAGGATAAGGATGAGGATTAGTATGAGGATGAGGATGAGGATGAGGCTCCGGGTGAAGATGAGGATGAGCATTAGGACGAAGATGAAGATGAAGATGAGGATGAGGATTAGGATCGGAATAGGATGGGGATGGGGATGAGGATGGGGATGAGGATGAGGAAGGGGATGGGGATGGGGATGAGGATGAGGTTGAGGATGAGGATAAGGATGAGGATTTTGAAGGTGGATGAGTATTCAGATTAGGATGAGGATTAAGACGAGGATTAGGATTAGGATGAGGATGAGGATTACATGAGGTTGAGGATGAGGATGAGGATGAGGATGAGGATTAGGATTTGGGTTTGGATTAGGATTAGGATTAGGGTTAGGATTAGGATTAGGATGAGGATGAGGGTGAGGATGAGCTTGAGGATGAGGATGAGGATGAGCCTGAGGATGAGGATGAGGATGAGGATGAGGATGAAAATGAGGATGAGGATGAGGATGAGGATGAGGATGAGGATGAGGATGAGGATGAGGATGAGGATGAGGA
>NC_032022.1:4316273-4317097 GCF_001865875.1 Lupinus angustifolius
TGAGGAAGAGGATGAGGATGAGGATGAGGTTGAGGATGAGGATAAGGATGAGGATTTGGATGAGGATGAGGATGACGATGAGGTTGAGATGGAGGATTAAGAAAAGAAGGTGGATGAGTATTCAGATTAGGATGAGGATTAAGATTAGGATTAGGATTAGCATTAGGATGAGGATGAAGATTAGCATGAGGATGAGGATGAGGAAGAGGATGAGGATGAGGAAGAGGATGAGGATGAGGAAGAGGATGAGGATGAGGAAGAGGATGAGGATGAGGAAGAGGATGAGGATGAGGAAGAGGATGAGGATGAGGAAGAGGATGAGGATGAGGAAGAGGATGAGGATGAGGAAGAGGATGAGGATGAGGAAGAGGATGAGGATGAGGAAGAGGATGAGGATGAGGAAGAGGATGAGGATGAGGAAGAGGATGAGGATGAGGAAGAGGATGAGGATGAGGAAGAGGATGAGGATGAGGAAGAGGATGAGGATGAGGAAGAGGATGAGGATGAGGATTAAGATTAGGGTTAGGATTAGGGTAAGGATAAAGATCAGGATTTAGATGAAGATTAGGATGAGGAAGATGATGAGAATGAGGATGAGGATGAGGATTACGATTAGGATTAGGTTGAGGATGCAGCTGACAATTAGCATTAGGATGAGGATGAGGATGAGGATGTGCATGAGGATGAGGATGAGGATGAGGAAGATGATGAGGATGAGGATTAGGATTAGGATGGGGATGAGTATGAGGATGAGGATGAGGATGAGGATGAGGATGAGGATGAGGATGAGGATGAGGATGAGGATGAGGATGAGTATGAGGATG
>NC_032022.1:4317197-4317599 GCF_001865875.1 Lupinus angustifolius
TGAGGATGAGGATGAGGATGACGAAGAGGATGAGGAAGATGATGAGGATGAGGATAAGAATGAGGATAAGGATTAGAATGAGGATGAGGATGAGGGTTACGATTACGATTACGATTACGATTAGGATTACGATTACGATTACGATTAGGATAAGGATGAGGATAAGGATTACGATTACGATTAGGGTTAGGATAAGGATGAGGATGAGGATTAGGATGAGGATGAGGATGAGGATGAGGATGAGGATGAGGATTAGGATTACGATTAGGGTTAGGATTAGGATGAGGATGAGGATGAAGATGAGGAGGAGGATGAGGATGAGGATTAGGATTAGGATTAGGATTAGGATTAGGGTTAGGATTAGGATGAGGATGAGGATGAGGATGAGGATAGGATGAGGAT
>NC_032022.1:4317699-4317911 GCF_001865875.1 Lupinus angustifolius
GATTAGGATTAGGATGAGGATGAGGATGAGGATGAGGATGAGGATGAGGATAAGAATGAGGATAAGGATTAGAATGAGGATGAGGATGAGGATGAGGATGAGGATAAGAATGAGGATAAGGATTAGCACGAGGATGAGGATGAGGATGAGGATGTGAATGAGGATGAGGATAAGGATGAGGATGAGGATGAGGATGAGGATTACGATTACGA
>NC_032022.1:4318408-4319050 GCF_001865875.1 Lupinus angustifolius
ATGAGGATGAGGATGAGGATGAGGATGAGGATGAGGATGAGGATGAGGATGAGGATGAGGATGAGGATGAGGATGAGGATGAGCATGAGGATGAGGATGAGCAGGGGCATGAGGATGAGGGTGATGATAGGATGAGGATGAGGATGAGGATTAGGACGAGGATGATGATGAGCATGAGGATGAGGATGAGGATGAGGATGAGGATGAGGATGAGGATGAGGATGAGGATGAGGATGAGTATGAGGAGGAGGATGAGGATGAGGATTAGGACAGGATGAGGATGAGGATTAGGATGAGTATGATGATGAGGATGACGATGAGGATGAGGTTGAGGATTAGGAAGAGGATGATGATGAGCATGGGGATGAGGATGAGGATGAGGATGAGGATGAGGATGAGGATGAGGATGAGGATGAGGTGGAGTATGAGGATGAGGGTGAGGTTAGGATGAGGATGAGGATGAGCAGGAGCATGAGGATGAGGATGAGCATAGGATGAGGATGAGGAAGAGGACGAGGATTAGGTTGAGGATTAGGATGAGGATGATGATGAGGATGAGGAGGAATATGAGGATAAGGATGAGGATGAGGATGAGGATGAGGATGAGGATGAGGATGAGGATGAGGATGAGGATGAGGATGA
>NC_032022.1:4319150-4320473 GCF_001865875.1 Lupinus angustifolius
ATGAGGTGGAGGATGAGGATGAGGATGAGGTGGAGGATTAGGATGAGGATGATGATGAGCATGAGGATGAGTATAAGGATGAAGATGAGGATGAGGATGAAGATGAGGATGAGGATGAGGATGAGGATGAGGTTGAGGATGAGGATGAGGATGAGGATGAGGATGAGGTTAAGGATTAGGCTGAGGATGATGCTTAGCATGAAGACGAGGAGGAGGACGAGGATGAGGATGAGGATGAGGATGAGGATCAGGATGAGAATGAGGATGAGGATGGGGATGAGGATGAGGAGGAGGAGGAGGATGAGGTTGAGGATGAGGATGCGGATGAGGATGAGGAGGAGGAGGAGGATGAGGTTGAGGATGAGGATGCGGATGAGGATGAGGAGGAGGAGGAGGATGAGGTTGAGGATGAGGATGCGGATGAGGATGAGGAGGAGGAGGAGGATGAGGTTGAGGATGAGGATGCGGATGAGGATGAGGAGGAGGAGGAGGATGAGGTTGAGGATGAGGATGCGGATGAGGATGAGGAGGAGGAGGAGGATGAGGTTGAGGATGAGGATGCGGATGAGGATGAGGAGGAGGAGGAGGATGAGGTTGAGGATGAGGATGCGGATGAGGATGAGGAGGAGGAGGAGGATGAGGTTGAGGATGAGGATGCGGATGAGGATGAGGAGGAGGAGGAGGATGAGGTTGAGGATGAGGATGCGGATGAGGATGAGGAGGAGGAGGAGGATGAGGTTGAGGATGAGGATGCGGATGAGGATGAGGAGGAGGAGGAGGATGAGGTTGAGGATGAGGATGCGGATGAGGATGAGGAGGAGGAGGAGGATGAGGTTGAGGATGAGGATGCGGATGAGGATGAGGAGGAGGAGGAGGATGAGGTTGAGGATGAGGATGCGGATGAGGATGAGGAGGAGGAGGAGGATGAGGTTGAGGATGAGGATGCGGATGAGGATGAGGAGGAGGAGGAGGATGAGGTTGAGGATGAGGATGCGGATGAGGATGAGGAGGAGGAGGAGGATGAGGTTGAGGATGAGGATGCGGATGAGGATGAGGAGGAGGAGGAGGATGAGGTTGAGGATGAGGATGCGGATGAGGATGAGGAGGAGGAGGAGGATGAGGTTGAGGATGAGGATGCGGATGAGGATGAGGAGGAGGAGGAGGATGAGGTTGAGGATGAGGATGCGGATGAGGATGAGGATAGGATAAGGATGAGGATGAGGATGAGGATGAGGTGGAGGATTAGGATGAGGATGATGATGAGCATGAGGATGAGCATGAGGATGAAGATGAGGATGAGGATGAGGATGAAGATGAGGATGA
>NC_032022.1:4320573-4320997 GCF_001865875.1 Lupinus angustifolius
ATAGGATGAGGATGAGGATGAGGATGAGGATGAGGATGAGGATGAGGATGAGGATGAGCATGAGGATGAGGATAGCATGAGGATGAGGATGAGGATGAGGTTGAGGATGAGGATGGGGATGCGGATGAGGATGATGATGAGGATGAGGATGAGGATAACGGTGACGATTAGGATGATGATGAAAATGAGGATGAAGATGAGGATGATGATGAGCATGAGGATGAGGATGAGGATGAGGATGAGCATGAGGATGAGGATAGCATGAGGATGAGGATGAGGATGAGGTTGAGGATGAGGATGGGGATGCGGATGAGGATGATGATGAGGATGAGGATGAGGATAACGGTGACGATTAGGATGATGATGAAAATGAGGATGAAGATGAGGATGATGATGAGCATGAGGATGAGGATGAGGATGAGGA
>NC_032022.1:4324599-4324901 GCF_001865875.1 Lupinus angustifolius
TGAGGATAGGATGAGGATGAGGATGAGGATGAGGATAGGATGAGGATGAGGATGAGAATAGGATGAGGTTGAGGATAGGATTAGGCTGAGGACAGGAAGAGCATGAGGATGAGGATAGCATGAGGATGAGGATGAGGACGAGGATAAGATGAGGATTAGGACAAGAATATGATGAGGTTGAGGATTGGATTAGGATGAGGATAGGAAGAGCCTGAGGATGAGGATGAGGACGAGGACAGGATGAGGAAGAGGATGAGGACGAGGATAGGATGAGGATGAGGAGGAGGATAGGATGAGGATGA
>NC_032022.1:4325001-4326173 GCF_001865875.1 Lupinus angustifolius
GAGGATGAGGATAGGATGAGGATGAGGACGAGGATAGGATGAGGACAAGGAGGTGGATAGGATGAGGATGAGGAAGAGTGTGAGGATGAGGATGAGGATTAGGATGAGGACGAGGACTGGATGACGATGAGGACGAGGATAGGATGAAGATGAGGACGAGGATAGGATGACTAAGAGGATGAGGATTGGATGAGGATGAGGATGAGGATGAGGAGGAAGAGGATAGGATGAGGATGAGGAGGAGGATAGGATGAGGATGAAGATTGGATTAGGTTAAGAACGAGGATGAGGAAGAGGAAGAGGATGAGGATGAGGATAGGATGAGGACGAGGAGAGGATGAAGATGAGGGTGAGGGTGAGGATAGGATGAGGATGAGGACATAGATAGGATTAAGATAAGGATGAGGATAGGATGAGGATAGGATGAGGATGAGGATGAGGATAGGATGAGGACGAGGATGAGGATGAGGATGAGGAGGAGGATGAGGATGAGGATGATGATGAGGAGGAGGAGGATAGGATGAGGATGAGAAGGAGGATAGGATGAGGATGAGGATGAGGATAGGATGAGGACGAGGATGAGGATGAGGATGAGGAGGAGGATGAGGATGAGGATGATGATGAGGAGGAGGAGGATAGGATGAGGATGAGAAGGAGGATAGGATGAGGATGAGGATGAGGATAGGATGAGGACGAGGATGAGGATGAGGATGAGGAGGAGGATGAGGATGAGGATGATGATGAGGAGGAGGAGGATAGGATGAGGATGAGAAGGAGGATAGGATGAGGATGAGGATGAGGATAGGATGAGGACGAGGATGAGGATGAGGATGAGGAGGAGGATGAGGATGAGGATGATGATGAGGAGGAGGAGGATAGGATGAGGATGAGAAGGAGGATAGGATGAGGATGAGGATTGGATTAGGATGAGAACGAGGATGAGGAAGAGGATGAGGATGAGGATAGGATGAGGATGAGAATAGGATGAGGATGAGGACATAGATGGGATTAAGATAAGGATGAGGATGAGGATAGGATGAGGATGAGTATATGATGAGGTTGAGGATAGGATTAGGATGAGGATAGGATGAGCCTGAGGATGAGGATAGGATGAGGATGAGGACGAGGATAGGATGAGGAAGAGGATGAGGATCAGGATAGGATGAGGATGA
>NC_032022.1:4326273-4328545 GCF_001865875.1 Lupinus angustifolius
ATGCGAATGAGGAAGAGGATGAGGATGAGGATGAGGATGAGGACGATGAGGATGTGGACGAGGATAGGATGTGGAAGAGGAGAGGATGAGGATGAGGAAGAGGATGAGGATACGATGAGGGTGAGGACGATGATGAGGATGAGGATGAGAATGAGGACGAGGATAGGATGAGGAAAAGGAGAGGATCCGGATGAGGTTGAGGATAGGATGAGGATATGGACATAGATAGGATGAAGATAAGGACGAGGATAGGATGAGGAAGAGGATGTGGATGAGGATATGATGAGGATGAGGATTACGTTAGGATGAGGATAAGGATGAGGACGAGGATAGGATGAGGATGAGGACATGTATAGGATGAAGATGAGGACGACGATCGGATTACGAAGAGGATGAGGATGAGGATGAGGATTAGGATGAGGATAGGATGAGGATGAGGATGAGGATGAGGATGAGGATGAGGATGAGGATGAGGATGAGGTTGAGGATAAGGGTAGGATGATGAGGAGGATGAGGATGAGGATATGATGAAGACGAGGATAGGATGAGGAAGAAGATGAGGATGAGTATGAGAATAGGATGAGGAAGAGGATAGGATGAGGATGAGGATGAGGACGAGGATAGGCGAGGATAGGATGAGGATGAGGAGGAGTATGAGGACGAGGATAGGATGAGGAAGAGGATGAGGACGAGGATAGGATTAGGATGAGGAAGAGGATGAGGATGAGGATTGGATGAGGATGAGGATGAGGATGAGGATGGGATGAGCATGAGGATGAGTGTGAGGATTAGGATAGGGGGTTGAGGAGGATGAGGATGAGGATATGAAGAGGACGAGGATTGGATGAGGAAGATGATGAGGATGAGTATGAGAATAGGATGAGGAAGAGAATGAGGATGAGGACGAGGATAGGATGAGGATGAGGGGGAGGATTTGGACGAGGATAGGATGAGGAAGAGGACGAGGATAGGATGAGGATGAGGATGAGGAAGAGGATAAGATGGATGAGAATGAGGATAGAATGAGGAAGAGGTGAGGATGAGGATGAGGATAGGATGAGGATGAGGATGAGGATAGGATTAGGATGGGGATATGATGACAATGAGGATGAGGATGAGGACGAGGATGAGGATGACGACGAGGATAGGATGAGGAAGAGGATGAGGACGAGGATGACGAGGAGGATGGGATGCGGAAGAGGAGGAGGATAGGATGAGGATGAGGATGAGGATGAGGATGAGGATAGGATGAGGATGAGGACGAGGATAGGATGAGGAATTAGGACATAGAGAGGATAAAGATGAGGACGAGGATAGGACGAGGATGAGGATGAGGATAGGATGATGATTAGGATGAGGATGAGGATGAGGAGGATGAGGATAGGATGCGGATGAGGACGAGAATAGGATAAGGATGAGGATGAGGATAGGATTAGGATGAGGATGAGAATGAGGATGAGGATGAGGATGAGGATGAGTGTGAGGATTAGTATAGGATGATAAGGATGATCAGGATGAGGATATGATGAGGATGAGGATGAGGATGAGGATGACGTTAGGATGAGGATAGGATGAGGACGAGAATGAGGATGAGGATGAGGACGAGGATAGGATGAGGATAGGATGAGGACGAGAATGAGGATGAGGATGAGGACGAGGATAGGATGAGGATAGGATGAGGACGAGAATGAGGATGAGGATGAGGACGAGGATAGGATGAGGATAGGATGAGGACGAGAATGAGGATGAGGATGAGGACGAGGATAGGATGAGGATAGGATGAGGACGAGAATGAGGATGAGGATGAGGACGAGGATAGGATGAGGATAGGATGAGGACGAGAATGAGGATGAGGATGAGGACGAGGATAGGATGAGGATAGGATGAGGACGAGAATGAGGATGAGGATGAGGACGAGGATAGGATGAGGATAGGATGAGGACGAGAATGAGGATGAGGATGAGGACGAGGATAGGATGAGGATAGGATGAGGACGAGAATGAGGATGAGGATGAGGACGAGGATAGGATGAGGATAGGATGAGGACGAGAATGAGGATGAGGATGAGGACGAGGATAGGATGAGGATAGGATGAGGACGAGAATGAGGATGAGGATGAGGACGAGGATAGGATGAGGAAGAGGATGAGGATGAGGATGAGGACGATGAGGATATGGACGAGGATAGGATGTGGAAGAGGAGAGGATGAGGATGAGGATGAGGACATAGATAGGATGAAGATAAGGACGAGGATAGGATGAGGAAGAGGATG
>NC_032022.1:4328645-4329400 GCF_001865875.1 Lupinus angustifolius
AGGATGAGGATGAGGATGAGGATGAGGATAGGATGAGGATGAGGATGAGGATGACGATGAGTTTGAGGATTAGGGTAGGATGATGAGGAGGATAAGGATGAGGATATGATGAAGACGAGGATAGGATGAGGAAGAAGATGAGGATGAGGATGAGAATAGGATGAGGAAGAGGATAGGATGAGGATGAGGATGAGGATGAGGACGAGGATAGGCGAGGATAGGATGAGGATGAGGAGAAGGATGAGGACGAGGATAGGGGGAGGATGTGGACGAGGATAGGATGAGGAGGAGGACGAGGATAGGATGAGGATGAGGATGAGGATGAGGATAAGATGAGGAAGAGGTGAGGATGAGGATGAGGATAGGATGGGGATGAGGATGAGAATAGGATGAGGATGAGGATAGGATTAGGATTAGGATAGGATGAAAATGCGGATGAGGACGAGGATAGGATGAGGACGAGGAGGATGGGATGAGGATGAGAAGGAGGATAGGATGAGGATGAGGATGAGTATGAGGATGAGGATGAGGATAAGGACGAGTATAGGATGAGGAAGAGGATTAGGATGAGGATAGGATGAGGATGAGGATGAGGATAGGATGAGGATGAGGATAGGATGAGGATTAGGATAAGGATGAGGACGAGTATTGGATGAGGATGAGGATGAGGAGGATAGGATGCGGATGAGGACGAGAGTAGGATGAGGATGAGGATGTGGATAGGATTAGGATGAGGATGAGGATGAGGATAGGAT
>NC_032022.1:4329500-4333758 GCF_001865875.1 Lupinus angustifolius
GAATGAGGATAGGATAAGGATGAGGATAGGAAGAGAACGACGATGAGGTTGAGGATCAAGATGAGGATGAGGATGAGGATGAGGATGAGTGTGAGGATTGGGATAGGATGGTGAGGAGGATCAGGATGAGGATATGATGAGGATGCGGATATGATGAGGACGAGGATTGGATGAGGAAGAGGATGAGGATGAGGATGAGAATAGGATGAGGAAGAGGATAGGACGAGGATGAGGATGAGGATGAGAAATAGAATAGAATGAGGAAGAGGATGAGGATGAGGATATGATGAGGATAAGGATGAGAATAGCATGAGGATGAAGATAAGATTAGGATGAGGATAGGATGAGAATGAGGATTTGGATGAGGAGCAGGATAGGATGAGGAAGAGGATGAGGAGGAGGATAGGATGAGGATGAGGAGGAGGATGGGATGAGGATGAGGCGGAGGATAGGATGAGGATGAGGATGTGTATGAGGATGAGGATGAGGATGAGGTCGAGTATAAGATGAGGAAGAGGATGAGGATGAGGATATGATGAGGATGAGGACGAGGATAGGATGAGGATGAGGACATAGATAGGATAGGATGAGGATGACGACGAGGATAGGATGAGGATTAGGATGAGGATGAGGATGAGGACGACGATAGGATGAGGAAGAGGATGAGGATGAGGATAGGATAAGGAAGAGGATGAGGATGAGGATGAGGACGACGATAGGATGAGGAAGAGGATGAGAATGAGGATAGCATGAGGATCAGGATGAGGACGATGATAGGATGAGGAAGACGAGAGGACGACGATAGGATGAGGAAGAGGATGAGGATGAGGATAGGATAAGGAAGAGGATGAGGATGAGGATGAGGACGATGAGGATTTGGACGAGGATATGATATGGAAGAGGAGAGGATGAGGATGAGGATGAGGACATAAATAGGATGAAGATAAGGACGAGGATAGGATGAGGAAGAGGATGAGGATAGGATGAGGATAAGGATGAGGACAAGGAGAGGATGAGGATGAGGACATGTATAGGATGAAGATGAGGACGGCGATCAGATTAGGAAGAGGATGAGGATGAGGATGAGGATTAGGATGAGGATAGGATGAGGATGAGGATGAGGATCAGGATAGGATGAGGATGACGATGAGTGTGAGGATTAGGGTAGGATGATGAGGAGGATGAGGATGAGGATATGATGAAGACGAGGATAGGATGAGTAAGAAGATGAGGATGAGGACGAGTATAGGATGACGAAGAGGATGAGGACGAGGATAGGATGAGGATGAGGAAGAGGATGAGGATGAGGATAGGATGAGGATGAGGATAGCATGAGGATGAGCATGAGGAGAGGATGAGCATGAGGATGAGGATGAGTGTGAGGATTAGGATAGGGGGTTGAGGAGGATGAGGATGAGGATATGATGAGGACGAGGATTGGATGAGGAAGAGGATAAGGATGAGGATGAGAATAGGATGAGGATGAGGATAGGAATAGGATGAGGAAGATAGGTCGAGGATAGGATGAGGATGAGGGGGAGGATGTGGACGAGGATAGGATGAGGTAGAGGACGAGGATAGGATGAGGATGAGGAAGAGGAAGAGGATAAGTTGAGGATGAGAACGAGGATAGAATGAGGAAGAGGATGAGGATGAGGATGAGGATAGGATGAGGACGAGGATGAGGATGAGGAAAGGATAAGGATGAGGATAGGATGACAATGAGGATGAGGATGAGGACGAGGATAGGATGAGGAAGAGGATGAGGAGGAGGATAGGATGAGGATGACGAGGAGGATGGGATGAGGAAGAGGAGGAGGATAGGATGAGGATGAGGATGAGGATAAGGATGAGGATAGGATGCGGAAGAGGATGAGGAGGAGGATATGATGAAGATGATGATGAGGACGAGGATAGGATGAGTAGGACGAGAATAGGATGAGGATGAGGATGAGGATAGGATTTGGATGAGGATGAGTATGAGGATTAGGATAGGATGATGAGGAGGATCAGGATGAGGATATGATGAGGACGAGGATTGGATGAGGAAGAGGGTGAGGAAGAGGATGAGAATAGGATGAGGAAGAGGATATGACGAGGAGGTGGATGAGGACGGGGATAGGATGAGGATGAGGGGGAGGATAAGGACGAGGATGGGATGAGGAAGAGGATAGGATGAGGATGAGGATGAGGATAGGATGAGGATGAGAAAGAGGATAGCATGAGGAAGAGGATGAGGATATGATGAGGATAAGGATGAGAATAGGATGAGGATGAGGAAAATATTAGGATGAGGATAGGATGAGGAAGAAGATGAGGAGGAGGATAGGATGAGGAAGAGGAGGAGGATGGGATGAGGATGAGGAGGAGGATAGGATGAGGATGAGGATGTGTATGAGGATGAGGATGAGGATGAGGACGAGTATAGGATGAGGATGAGGATGAGGATGAGGATAGGATGAGGATGAGGACGAGGACACGATTATCGGATGACGATGAGGATGGGGTCGAGGATAGGATGAGGATTAAGATGAGGAAGACGATGAGGATGAGGATGAGGATGAGGATGAGGATGAGTATGAGGATGAGGACGAGGATAGGATGAGGATGAGGACATAGATAGGATAAAGATGAGGACGAGTATAGGATGAGGATGAAGATGAGGATGAGGATGAGGATGAGGACGAGGATAGGGTGAGTATTAGGATGAGGATGAGGATAAGGATGAGGACGAAGATTGGATGAGGATGAAGATGAGGGTTGGATTAGGATGAGGATGAGGATGAGGATAGGATTAGGATGAGGATGAGGATGAGGATGAGGATGAGGATGAGGATGAGGATGAGAATGAGGATAGGATGAGGATGAGGACGAGGACGATGATGAGGATGAGGACGAGGATAGGATGACGAAGAGGATGAGGATGAGGATAGGATGAGGATCAGGATGAGGACGATGATAGGATGAGGAAGAGGAGTGGACGACGATAGGATGAGGAAGAGGATGAGGATGAGGATAGGATGAAGATGAGGATGATGATGAGGATGAGGATTGGATGATGAGGAGGATCAGGATGAGGATATGATGACGATGAGGATATGATGACGATGAGGATATGATGAGCACGAGGATTGGATGAGGAAGAGGATGAGGATGAGGATGAGAATAGGATGAGGAAGAGGATAGGATGAGGACTAGGATGAGGACGAGGATAGGACGAGAATAGGATGAGGATGAGGAGGAGGATGAGGACAAGGATTGGATGAGAAAGAGGAAGAGGATAGGATGAGAATGAGGATGAGGAAGATGATAGGATGAGGATGAAGATGAGGATGAGAAAGAGGATAGAATGAGGAAGAGGATGAGGATGAGGATAGGATTAGGGTAAGGATGAGAATAGGATGAGGATGAGGATAGGATTAGGATGGGATAAGATGACAATGAGGATGAGGATGAGGAGCAGGATAGGATGAGGAAGAGGATGAGGAGGAGGATAGGATGAGGAGGAGGAGGAGGACGGGATGAGGATGAGGAGGAGGATAGGATGTGGATGAGGATGTGTATGAGGACGAGGATGCGGATGTGGATGAGGACGAGTATAGGATGAGGATGAGGATGAGGACGAGGATAGGATGAGGATGAGGATGAGGTCGAGGATAGGATGAGGATTAGGATAAGGATGAGGATAAGGATGAGGATAAGGATTAGGATGAGGATGAGGATAAGGATGAGGACAAGGATTGGATGAGGATGAGGATGAGGATGAGGATGAGGATGAGGATGAGGATGAGGAGGAGGAGGATAGGATGCGGACGAGAATAGGATTAGGATGAGGATGAGGACGACGATAGGATGAGGAAGAGGATGAGAATGAGGATAGGATGAGGACGAGGTCGATGAAGAGGATGAGGACGAGGATAGGATGAGGAAGAGGATGAGGATGAGGATAGGATGAGGATGAGAACATAGATAGGATGAAGATAAGGATGAGGAAGAGCATGAGGATAGGATGAGGATAGGGATGAGGACGATGATAGGATGAGGAAGAGGAGAGGACGACGATAGGATGAGGAAGAGGATGAGGATGAGGATAGGATGAGGATGAGGATGATGATGAGGATGAGGATAGGATGAGGATAGGATGAGAATGAGGAGGATGATAGGATGAGGATGAGGAGGATGATAGGATGAAGATGAGGACGACGGTAGGATGAGGAAGAGGAAGAGGATGAGGATGAGGATGAGGATTAGGATGATG
>NC_032022.1:4333858-4335878 GCF_001865875.1 Lupinus angustifolius
AGGACAGGATTAGGATGAGGATGAGGATGAGGATAGGATGAGGATGAGGATGAGGATGAGTGTGAGGATTAGGATAGGATGATGAGGAGGATCATGATGAGGATATGATGACGATGAGGATATGATGAGGACGAGGATCGGATGAGGAAGAGGATGAGGATGAGGATGAGGATGAGAATAGGATGAGGATAAGGAAGTAGGAAGAGGATATGCTGAGGATGAGGATGAGGAAGAGGATAGGATGAGGATGAGAAAGAGGATAGAATGAGGAAGAGGATGAGGAAGGATAGGATGAGGATAAGGATGAGAATAGGATGAGGATGATGATAGGATTAGGATGAGGATAGGATTAGGATGAGAATGAGGAAGAGGATGAGGATGAGGACAAGTATAGGATGAGGAATAGGATGAGGATGAGGATAGGATGAGGATGAGGACGAGAATAGGATGAGGATGAGGATGAGGTCGAGGATAGGATGAGGATGAGGATGAGGAAGAGGATGAGGATGAGGATAGGATCAGGATGAGGATGAGGATGAGGATGAGGATACGATGAGGACGAGGATAGGATGAGGAAGAGGATCAGGATGAGGTTGTGAATAGGATGAGGAAGAGGATAGGATGAGTATGAGGACGAGGATAGGACGAGGATAGGATGAGGCTGAGGATGAGGATGAGGACGATCATAGGATAAGGAAGAGGAGAGGATGACGATGAGGACGAGGATGAGGACATGGATAGGATGAAGATGGCGACGATGATAGGTTGAGGAAGAAGATGAAGATGAGGATGTGGAGGACGATGAGGATGAGAATAGGATGAGGATGAGGATGAGGATCAGGATGAAGATAAGGATAGGATGACGATGAGGACAAGCATAGGATGAGGACGAGGATGAGGAAGAGGATAGGATGAGGATGAGGATGAGGATTGGATGAGGATAAGGATGAGGATGAGGATTGGATGAGGATGAGGACGTGGATAGGATGAGGATGAGGACGTGCATAGGATGAGGATGAGAATGAGGATAGAATTAGGAAGAGGATGAGGACGAGGATAGGATGAGGAGGAGGAGGAGGATGAGGATGAGGATGAGGATGAGGATAGGATGAGGATGAGGATGGGGATGAGGATGAGGATGAGGACGAGGATTTGATGAGGATTAGGATGAGGATAGGATGAGCATGAGGATGAGGATGAAGTTGAGGATGAGGATGACGATAAGATGAGGAAGAGATGAGGATAGGATGAGGATGAGGATCAGGAAGAGGATGACGATGAGGATAGAATGAGGACGAGGACGAGGACGAGGATAGGATGAGGAAGAGGATGAGGATGAGGATGAGGAGGAGAATGAGGATAAGGATGAGGATGAGGATGAGGATGAGGATTTGGATGAGGATTTGGATGACGATGAGGATAGGATGAGGATGAGGATGAGGATGAGACATCCACATCCTCATCCTCATCCACAACCTCTACCTCATCCTATCCACGTCCTCATCCTCATGCTCATCCTCATGCTCGTCCTATCCTCATCCTCATCCTCATCCTCATCCTCCTCCTCATCCTTATCCTCATCCTATCCTCTTCCTTATCCTATCATCATCCTCATCCTCATCCTATCGACGTCCTCAACCTCATCCTATCCACGTCCTCATCCTCATCCTATCTACGTCCTTATCCTCAACCTATCCACGTCCTCATCCTCATCCTATCTACGTCCTTATCCTCAACCTATCCACGTCCTCATCCTCATCCTATCTACGTCCTTATCCTCAACCTATCCACGTCCTCATCCTCATCCTATCTACGTCCATCCTCTTCCCCATCCTATCATCATGCTCATCCTATCGACGTCCTCATCCTCATCCTATCCACGTCCGCATCCTCATCCTATTCTCATCCTCATCCTATCCTAATCCTCATCCTATCCTCATCCTCATCCCCATCCTATCATCTTCCTAATCGTCATCCTCATCCTCATCCTCATCCTCATCCTCATCCTCATCCGCATCCT
>NC_032022.1:4335978-4338940 GCF_001865875.1 Lupinus angustifolius
TATCCTCATCCTATCCTCATCCTCATCCTCATCCCCATCCTGTCCTCATCCTCATCCTCATCCTTATCCACATCCTCATCCTCATCCTCATCCTATCCTCATCCTCATGCTATCCTCGTCCACATCCTCTTCCTCATCCTATCCTCGTCCTCATCCTCATCTGATCCACGTCGTCATCCTCATCCTATCCTCCACCTCATCCTCATCCTATCCTCACCCTGATCCTATCCTCTTCCTCATCCTCTTCCCCGTCCTCATCGTCATATCCTCATCCTCATCCTCATCCTCATCCTCATCCTCAAACTCATCCGATCCTCATCCTCATCCTCATGCTCATCCTCATCCTCACCCTCATCCTCAGCCTCACCCTCATCCTCAGCCTCATCCTTATCCTCAACCTCATCCTCACCCTAAATCTCATCCTCATTCTCTTCCTCATCCAATCCTCATCCTCATCCTTTCCTCAGCCCTATCCTCAACCTTTTCCTCATCCTATCCTTGTCCTCATCCTCATCCTATCCTCATCTCAATCCTCATCCTATCCTCATCCTCATCCTCGTCCTATTTGTTTTCCTCTTCCTCATCCTATCATCATCCTCATCCTCATACTCTTCCTCATCCTCTTCCAGATCCTCATCCTCAACCTCATCATCATCCTCATCCTCTTTCTCATCCTCATCCTCATCGTCATCCTCATCCTCATCTTTCCTCATCCTCATCCTATTCTCGTCCTCATCCACATCCTCATCCTATCTGCCTCCTCATCCTCATCCTCATCCTATCCTCATCCTCATCCTCATGCTATCCTAATCCTCATTCTATCCTCCTGCTCATCCTCCTCCTCATCCTCATCCTCATCTGATCCACGTCGTCATCCTCATCCTATCCTCCACCTCATCCTCATCCTATCCTCATCCTCATCCTCGTCCTCATCTTCATCCTGATCCTCATCCTCATCCGCTTCCACATCCTCATCCTCATCCTCATCCTCATCCTCATCCTCATCCTCATCCTCATCCTCATCCTCATCCTCAGCCTCAGCCTCATGCTCAGCCTCATCTTCATCCTCATCCTCACCGTCATCCTAATCCTCATCCTCACCCTAATCCTATCCATGTCCTCATCCTTATCCTTCTCCTCCTCCTGATCCTTATCCTCATCTTATCCTTATCCTCATCCTCATCCTCATCCTATCCACCTCCTCACCCTATCCTCCTCCTCCTCATCCTCCTCATCCTATCGTGATCCTCATCCTCATACTCCTCATATCCTCATCCTCATCCTATCCCCCTCCTCATCCTCATCCTATCCCCCTCCTCATCCTCATCCTCCTCTTATCCTCATCCTCCTCATATCCTCATCCTCATCCTCATCCTATCCTCATCCTCATCCTCGTCATATCCTCATCCTCATCCTCATACTCTTCCTCATCCTATCCTCGTCCTCATCCGCATCCTATCCAGTTCCTCATCCTCATCCTATCCTCATCCTCATTCTCATCCTCATCCTCATCCTATCCTCATCCTCATCCTCATCCACATCCTCATCCTCATCCACAACCTCTTCCTCATCCTATCCATATCCTATTCACGTCCTCATCCTCCTCCTATCCACGACCTCATCCTCATCCTTATCCTCATCCCATCCTTATCCTCATCCTAATCCTATCCTCCTCCTCATCCTATCCTCCTCCTCCTGCTCCTCATCCTATCCTTATCTTCATCCTCCTCAAATCCTTATCCTCATCCTCCTCATATCCTCATCCTCATCCACATCCTCATCCTCATCCACAACCTCTTCCTCATCCTATCCATATCCTATTCACGTCCTCATCCTCCTCCTATCCACGACCTCATCCTCATCCATATCCTCATCCCATCCTTATCCTCATCCTCATCCTAATCCTATCCTCCTCCTCATCCTATCCTCCTCCTCCTCCTCCTCATCCTATCCTTATCTTCATCCTCCTCAAATCCTCATCCTCATCCTCCTCTTATCCTCATCCTCATCCTCATCCTATCCTCGTCCACATCCTCCTCCTTATCCTCATCCTCATCCTCATCCTCATCCTACTCTCGTCCTCATCCACATCCTCATCCTATCCACGTCCACATCCTAATTCTCATCCTATCCTAATCCTCCTCCGGTACTCATCCTCATCCTAATCCTCATCCTATCCTAATCCTCATACTCTTCCTCATCCTCATCCTCATCCTCATCCTCATCCTCATCCTCATCCTCCTCCTCATCCTAACCTCGTCCGCATCCTATCCTCTTCCTCATCCTAATCCTCCTCCGATACTCATCCTCATCCTAATCCTCATCCTATCCTCATCCCCATACTCTTCCTCATCCTATCCTTGTCCTCATCCTCATACTCATCCTCATCCTCCTCCTCATCCTCATCCTCATCCTCATCCTCATCCTCCTTCTCCTACTCATCCTCGTCCTCATCCTCATCCTATCCTCACCTCCTCCTAACCTCGTCCTCATCCTCATCCTATCCTCATCCTCTTCCTCAACCTATCCTCGTCCACATCCTCATCCTCTTCCTCATCTTATCCTCATCCTCTTCCTCATCCTATCCTCATCCTATCCTCATCTCATCCTCATCATATCCTCATCCTCATCCTCATCCTATCCTCATCTCATCCGTATCCTATCCTCATCCTCATCCTATCCTCTTAGTCATCCTATGCTCATGCTCATCTTCATCCTCATCCTATCCTCGTCCTCATCATATCCTCATCCTCATCCTCCTCATCATCCTATCCTACTCCTCATCCTCATCCTCATCCTATCCTCATCTTTGTCCTCATGCTATCCACGTCCTCATCCTCAGCCTATCCTCATCCTCGTCCTCCTCCTATCCTCATCCTCATCATATCTTCTTTCTCATCCTCATCATATCCTCGTCCTCCTCCTCATCGTCGTCCACATCCTCATCCTATCCTCATCCTCA
>NC_032022.1:4339040-4340285 GCF_001865875.1 Lupinus angustifolius
TAACCTCATCCTCATCCTCATCCTCATTCTCATCCTCATCCCGTCCTCCTCCTCTTCCTCGTCCTATCCTCTTCCTCATCCTATCCTCGTCGTCATCCTCATCCTCATTCTCATCATATCCTCATCCTATTCTCATCCTATCCTCGTCCTCATCCTAACCTCATCCTCATCCTATCCTCATCCTCTCCTCATCCTATCCTCGTTCTCATCCTCATCTTCATCCTATCCATGTCCTCAATCTATCCTCGTCCTCATCCTCTCCTCTTCCTCATCCTATCATCGTCCTCATCCTCATTCTATCCTCATCCTCATCCTCTTACTCATCCTATCCTCGTTCTCATCCTGATCGTTATCCTAATCATATCCTCATCCTCATCCTGATCGTTATCCTAATCATATCCTCATCCTCATCCTCATCCTATCCTCCTCTCCTCCTCCTCCTCATCCTCATCCTCATCCTCATCCTCATCCTCATCCTTTCCTCATCCTCTCCTCCTCCTCCTCCTCCTCATCCTATCCTCATCCTCATCCTCATCCTCTTCCTTTTCCTCATCCTCATCCTAATCCTATCCTCGTCCTCATCCTATCCACGTCCTCATCCTCATCCTCATCCTATCCTCATCCTCATCCTCTTCCTCATCATATCCTTGTCATCATCCTCATCCCATGATCATCCTCATCCCATGATCATCCTCATCCTATCCTCTTCCTCTTCCTCATTCTATCCTCGTCCTCATCATATCCTCATCCTCATCCTACTCATCATCCTATCCTAATCCTCATCCTCATCCTATCCTCATCCTATCCTCTTCCTCTTCCTCATCCTCATCCTCATCCTATCCTCTTAGTCATCCTATGCTCATCCTCATCTTCATCCTCATCCTATCCTCGTCCTCATCATATCCTCATCCTCATCCTCCTCATCATCCTATCCTACTCCTCATCCTCATCCTCATTCTATCCTCATCTTTGTCCTCATCCTATCCACGTCCTCATCCTTAGCCTATCCTCATCCTCGTCCTCCTCCTATCCTCATCCTCATCATATCTTCTTTCTCATCCTCATCATATCCTCGTCCTCCTCCTCATCGTCGTCCACATCCTCATCCTATCCTCATCCTCATCCTCGTCCCCATCCTCATCCTCATCCTCATCCTCATCCTCATCCTCATCCTCATCCTCATCCTTATGCTCATCCCCATCCTCATCCTATCCTCATCCTCATCCTCATCCTCATCCTCTTCCT
>NC_032022.1:4340385-4341954 GCF_001865875.1 Lupinus angustifolius
TCTTCGTCCTTATCCTCATCCTATCCTCCTCCTCATCCTCATCCTCATCCTCATCGTATCCTCATCCTCATCCTCATCCTCTTCCTCATCCTCATCCTCAGCCAATCCTCGTCCTCATCCTCATCCTCATCCTAACCGTCATCCTATCCTCGTCCTCATCATCATCCTCGTCCTCATCCTCACCCTCATCCTCATCCTCATCCTCTTCCTCATCCCATCCTCGTCCTCATCCTCAGCATATCCTCATCCTCATCCTCATCCTATCCTCATCCTCATCCTCATCCAATCCTTGTCCTCATCCTCATCCTCATCCTCATTCTCATCCTCATCCCGTCCTCCTCCTCTTCCTCATCCTATCCTCTTCCTCATCCTATCCTCGTCGTCATCCTCATCCTATCCTCATCCTCTCCTCATCATATCCTCGTTCTCATCCTCATCTTCATCCTATCCATGTCCTCAATCTATCCTCGTCCTCATCCTCTCGTCTTCCTCATCCTATCATCGTCCTCATCCTCATTCTATCCTCATCCTCATCCTCTTACTCATCCTATCCTCGTTCTCATCCTGATCGTTATCCTAATCATATCCTCATCCTCATCCTGATCGTTATCCTAATCATATCCTCATCCTCATCCTCATCCTATCCTCCTCTCCTCCTCCTCCTCCTCCTCATCCTCATCCTCATCCTATTCTCATCCTCATCCTCTTCCTCATCCCATCCTCGTCCTCAACCTCATCCTATCCTCTTCCTCATCCTCTCCTCCTCCTCCTCCTCATCCTATCCTCATCCTCATCCTCATCCTCATCCTCTTCCTTTTCCTCATCCTCATCCTAATCCTATCCTGGTCCTCATCCTATCCACGTCCTCATCCTCATTCTATCCTCGTCCTCATCATATCCTCATCCTCATCCTCCTCATCATCCTATCCTAATCCTCATCCTCATCCTATCCTCATCCTATCCTCATCCTCATCCTCTTCCTCATCCGCATCCTGATCCTATCCTCATCCTAGTCCACATCCTATCCAAGTCATCATCCTCATCCTATCCTCCTCCTCATCCTCATTCTCATCCTCATCCTATCCTCATCTCATCCTCATCGTATCCTCATCCTCATCCTCATCCTATCCTCATCTTCGTCCTCATCCTATCCACGTCCTCATCCTCAGCCTATCCTCATTCTCGTCCTCCTCCTATCCTCATCCTCATCATATCTTCTTTCTCATCCTCATCATATCCTCGTCCTCCTCCTCATCGTCGTCCACATCCCCATCCTATCCTCATCCTCATCCTCATCCTCATACTCTTCCTGATCCTCATCCTCATCCTATTCCTATCCTAGTCCTCGACCCCATCCTCATCCTATCCATGTCCTCATCCTATCCACCTCCTCATCCTCATCGTATACTCCTCCTCCGCCTCATCCTCATCCTCATCCTATCCTCATCCTCATGCTCATCCTCATCCTATCCTCATCCTCATGCTCATCCTCATCCTATCCTCATCCTCATGCTCATCCTCATCCTATCCTCATCCTCATGCTCATCCTCATCCTCCACCTCATCCTAT
>NC_032022.1:4342054-4342586 GCF_001865875.1 Lupinus angustifolius
CATCCTCATCCTATCCTCGTCCTCATCTTATCCTCATCCTCATCCTCTTCCTCATCCTATCCTTGTCCTCATCCTCATCCTATCCTCATCTCATCCTATCCTCATCCTATTATCATCCTCATCCTATCCTCATCCTCCTCTTATCCTCATCCTCATCCTCATCCTCATCCTATCCTCATCCTCATACTCACCCTCCTATTTCCACGTCCTCATCCTCATCCTCTCGTCTTCCTCATCCTATTCTCATCCGCATCCTCATCCACGTCCTTCTCCTCATCCTATCGACGTGCTCATCCTCATCCTATCCTCATCCTCATCCTCTTCCGCATCCTATACTCGTCCTCATCCTCATCCTAGCCTCCTCCTCATCCTCTCTTTCTCATCCTCATCTTATCCTCATCCCCATCCTCTTCCTCTTCCTCATCCTCATCCTAATCCTATCTTCGTCCTCGTCCTCATCCTAATCCTATCCACGTCCTCATCCTACCCTCATCCTCATCCTCATCCTCATCCTCTTCCTCATCCTATCCTC
>NC_032022.1:4342686-4343684 GCF_001865875.1 Lupinus angustifolius
ATCCTCATCCTCCTCATCCTCATCCTCATCCTCATCCTCATCCTATCCTCAACCTCATGCTCATCCTCCTCCTATCCTCATCCTCAACCTCTTCCTCATCCTATCCTTGTCCTCATCCTGGTCCTATCCACGTCCTCATCCTCCTCTTATCCTCATCCTCATCCTCATGCTCTTCCTCATCCTATCCTCGTCCTCATCCTATCCTCATCCTCATCCTATCCTCATCCTCATCCTTATGCTCTCCTCCTCCTCATTCTCATCCTCATCCTATCCTCATCCTCATCCTATCCTCATCCTCATCCTCGTCCTCTTCCTCATCCTCATTCTCATCCTATCCTCATCCTAATCCTATCCACGTCCTCATGCTATCCTCATCCTCATCCTCATCTTCATCCTCTTCCCCATCAAATCCTCGTCCTCATCCTCATCCTATCCTCATCATCATCCTCATCCTCATCTCATGTTCATCCTCATCCTATCCTCCTCCTCATCCTCATCCTCAACCTCTTCCTCATCCTATCCTATCCTCATCCTCATCCTCATCCTATCCTGCTCCTCATCCTCATCCTCATCCTATCCTAATCCTCATCCACATCCTCATCCTATCCTCGTCCTCATCCTCATCCTCATCCTCATCCTCATCCTCCTCCTATCCTCATCTCATCCTATCCTCATCCTCATCCTCATCCTGATCCTACCAACATCTTCATCCTATCCTCATCCTCATCCTCGTCCTCATCCTATCCTCGTCCTCATCCTCACCCTCCTCTTATCCACGTCCCCATCCTTATCCTTGTCATATCCTCTTCCTATCCTCATCCTCATCCACTTCCTCATCCTATCCTCGTCCTGATCCTCATCCTATACTCCTCCTCAGCCTATCCTCATCCTCTTCCTCATCCTCATCCTATCCTCCTTCTCCTCCTCATCCTCATCCTAATCCTCTTCCTCATCCTATTCTCGTCCTCATCCTCATCCTATCCTCATTCTCATTCTCG
>NC_032022.1:4343784-4344717 GCF_001865875.1 Lupinus angustifolius
TCCTATCCTCATCCTCTTCCTCATCCTCATCCTATCCTCCTTCTCCTCCTCATCCTCATCCTAATCCTCTTCCTCACCCTATTCTCGTCCTCATTCTATGCACGTCCTCATCCTCATCCTATCCTCATACTCATCCTCTTCCTCATCCTTATCCTATCCTCGTCCTATCCTCGTCCTCATCCTCATCCTATCCTCGTCCTCATCCTATGCACGTCCTCATCCTCATCCTATCCTCATCCTCATCCACTTCCTCATCCTATCCTCGTCCTCATCCTCATTCTCATCCTCATCCTTACCCTCATCCTAACCCTCATCCTAACCCTCATCCTATCCTCGTCCTCATCCTCATCCTCATCCTAATCCTCTTCCTCATCCTATTCTCGTCCTCATCCTCATCCTCATGCTATCCTCGTCCTCATCCTATGCATATCCTCATCCTATGCACATCCTCATCCTCTTCCTCATCCTATCCTCATCCTCATACTCATCCTATCCTCATCCTCATCCTCATCCTCATCCTCATCCTCATCCTCATCCTATCCTCGTCCTCATCCTATCCTCCTCCTCCTCCTCATCCTCATCCTAATCCTCTTCCTCATCCTATTCTCGTACTCGTCGTCATCCTCATCTTATCCTCGTCCTCTCCTCTTCCTCATCCTATCCTCGTCCTAATCCTCATCCTATCCTTATCCTCTTCCTCATTCTATCCTCGTACTCATCCTAATCCTCATCCTCTTCCTATCCTCATCCTCATCCTATCCTCATCCTCATCCTATCGTCATCCTCATCCGCAACCTGTTCCTCATCCTATCCTCTTCCTATTCCTCATCCTCATCCTATCCTCATCCTCATCCTCATCCTATTCTCATCCTCATCCACATTCTATCCTCCTCCTCATCCTCTTCCTCTTCCTCTTCCTCATCCTATTCTCCT
>NC_032022.1:4344817-4345349 GCF_001865875.1 Lupinus angustifolius
TCCTCATCCTCATCCTCATCCTATCCTCATCCTCATCCTCATCCTCATCCTATCCTCATCCTCATGCTCTTCTTCATCGTATCCTCGTCCTCATCCTCATCCTATCCTCGTCCTCATGCTCATCCTATCCTCCTCCTCCTCCTCATCCTCATCCTTTTCTCGTCCTCATCATCATCATCTTCCTCGTCCTATCCTCGTCCTAATCCTCTTCCTCATCCTGTTCTCGTACTCATTCTCATCCTCATCCTATCCTCGTCTTCAGCCTATGCACGTCCTCGTCCTATTCCTATCATCATCCACCTCCTCATCCTATCCTCGTCCTCATCCTCATTCTCATCCTCATCCTCATCCTCATCATATCCTCCTCCTCATCCTCATCCTATCCTCGTCCTCATCCTATCCTCCTCCTCCTCCTCATCCTCATCCTAATCCTCTTCCTCATCCTATTCTCGTCCTCATCCTCATCCTACCCTCGTCCTCATCCTATGCACGTCCTCATCCTCATCCTCATCCTCTTCCTCATCCTATCCTC
>NC_032022.1:4345449-4346267 GCF_001865875.1 Lupinus angustifolius
ATCCTCATCCTATCCTCGTCCTCATCCTATCCTCCTCCTCGTCCTCATCCTAATCCTCTTCCTCATCCTATTCTCGTATTCCTCCTCATCCTCATCATATCCTCGTCCTCATCCTATGCACGTCCTCATCCTCATCCTATCCTCGTCCTCATCCTCATCCTTTTCCTCATCCTCATATCATCATCATCCTCATCTTCATCCTATCCTCGTCCTATCCTCGTCGTCATCCTCATCCTCATCCTATCCTTGTCCTCTACTTATGCACGTCCTCATCCTCATCCTATCCTCGTCCTCATCCACTTCCTCATCCTATCCTCGTCCTCATCCTCATGCTCATCCTCATCCTATCCTCATCCTCATCCTCATCCTTTCCTCATGGTCATGCTCTTCCTCATCCTATCCTCATCCTCATCCTCATTCTCATCCTCATCCTCATCCTCATCCTATCCTCCTCCTCATCCTCATCCTATCCCCGTCTTCATCCTCATCCTATCCTCCTTCTCCTCCTAATCCTCATCCTAATCCTCTTCCTCATCCTATTCTCGTCCTCATCCTCATCCTCATCCTATCCTAGTCCTCATCCTATGCACGCCCTCATCCTCATCCTCTTCCTCATCCTATCCTCGTCCTCACCCTCATCCTCATCCTATCCTCGTCCTCATCCTATCCTCCTCCTCCTCCTCATCCTCATCCTAATCCTCTTCCTTGTCCTATTCTCGTACTCATCCTCATCCTCATCCTATTCTCGTCCTCATTCTATGCACGTCCTCATCCTCATCCTATCCTCATACTCATCCTCTTCCTAATCCTATCCTCGT
>NC_032022.1:4346367-4346787 GCF_001865875.1 Lupinus angustifolius
CTCATCCTCATCCTCATCCTATCCTCGTCCTCATCCTATCCTCCTCCTCCTCCTCATCCTCATCCTAATCCTCTTCCTCATTCTCATCCTCATGCTATCCTCGTCCTCATCCTATGCACGTCCTCATCATCATCCTCATCCTATGCACGTCCTCATCATCATCCTCATCCTCTTCCTCATCCTATCCTCGTCCTCATACTCATCCTCATCCTCATCCTATCCTCGTCCTCATCCTATCCTCCTCCTCCTCCTCATCCTCATCCTAATCCTCTTCCTCATCCTATTCTCGTACTCGTTGTGATCCTCATCCTATCCTAGTCCCCAGCCTATGCACGTCTTCATCCTCATCCTATCCTCATACTCATCCTCTTCCTCATCCTCATCCTCATCCTCATCCTCATCCTCATCCTATCCTCCTCC
>NC_032022.1:4346887-4351593 GCF_001865875.1 Lupinus angustifolius
CCATATCCTATCCTCGTCCTCATCCTCATCCTCATCCTCATCCTCATCCTCATCCTCAACCTCATCCTCATCCTATCCTCATCTTCATCCTCATCCTCATCCTAATCCTCTTCCTCTTCCTCATCCTCATCCTCATTCTCATCCCCATACTATCCTCGTCCTCATCCTGATCTTCACCTCGATCCTCATTCTAATCCTATCCCTATCCTCATCCTCATCCGCAACCTCTTCCTCATCCTATCCTCGTCCTAATCCTCATCCTCATCCTATCCTCATCCTCATCCTCAGGCTATCCTCCTCCTCATCTTCTTCCTCTTCCTCATCCTCATCCTCATCCTCTTCCTCATCCTCAACCTCATCCTCATCCTCAACGCCATCTTCATCCTCATCCTCATCCTCATCCTCATCCTATCCTTATCCCCATCCTCATCCTATCCTCGTCCTATCCTCGTCCTCATCCTCATCCTCATCCTCGTGCTCATCCTATGCACGTCCTCATCCTCATCCTATCATATCCTCATCCTCATCGTCATCCTATCCTTATCCTCATCCTCATTATCCTCGTCCTATCCTCGTCCTCATCCTCATCCTCATTCTATCCTCATCCTCATCCTCATCCTATCCTCGTCCTCATCCTATCCTCGTCCTCATCCTATCCTCTCATGCTCATCCTCATCCTATCCTCATCGTCATGCTCATCCTCATCCTATCCTCATCGTCATGCTCATCCTCATCCTATCCTCATCGTCATGCTCATCCTCATCCTATCCTCATCGTCATGCTCATCCTCATCCTATCCTGATCCTCATCCTATCATATCCTCATCCTCATCGTCATCCTATCCTCGTCCTCATCCTCATCTTATCCTGATCCTCATCCTCATCCTCATCCTATACTCTCCTCCTCCTCATCCTCATCCTCATCCTCATCCTATCCTCATCCTCATCCTCATCCTCATCCTCTTCCTCATCCTCATCCTAATACTATCCTCATTCTCGTCCTCATCCTCATCCTATCCACGTCCTCATCCTATCCTCATCCTCATCCTCTTCCTCATCCTATCCTCATCCTCGTCCTATCCTCATCATATCCTCCTCCTCCTCCTCATCCTATCCTCATCCTAATCCTCATCCTCTTCCTCTTCTTCATCCTCATCCTAATCTTATCCTAATCCTCGTCCTCATCCGATCCACGTCCTCATCCTCATCCTATACACGTCCTCATCCTATCCTCATCCTCATCCTCTTCCTCATCCTATCCTCGTCCTCATCCTCATCCTATCCTCATCCTCATCCTATCCTCCTCCTCATCCTCATCCTCCTCCGATCCTCATCATCACGCTCATCTTCATCCTATCCTCATCCTCGTCCTCATCCTATCCTCTTCCTCATCCTATCCTCGTCCTCATCCTCATCCGATCCTCCACCTCATCCTCATTCTCATCCCATCCTCATCCTCATTCTTATCCTCAACCGCTTCCTCATCCTATCCTGGTCCTCATCCTATCCTCTTCGTCATCGTATCCTCATCCTCATCCTCATCCTCATCCTATCCACGTCCTCATCCTATCCACGTCCTCATCCTATCCTCATCCTCATCCTCTTCCTCATCTTATCCTCATCCTCATCCTATCCTCCTCCTCATTCTCATCATCATCCTCATGCTCATCCTCATCCCATCCTCATCCTCATCCTCATCCTCAACCTCGTCCTCATCCTATCTTCGTCCTCATTCTCATCCTATCCTCTTCCTCATCGTATCCTCATCCTCATCCTCATCCTCATCCTATCCTCATCTCATCCTATCCTCATCCTATCCTCATCCTCATCCTCATCCTCCTCCTCAACCTATCCTCGTCCTCGTCCTCCCCTCCTCTTATCCATGTCCTCATCCTCATTTTCATCTTATCCTGTTCCTCATCCTATTCTCATCCTCATTCCATCCTCTTCCTCATCCTCATCCTTCTCATCATCATATCCTAATCCTCATCCTCATCCTCTACCTTACCTCATCCTCATCCTCATCCTCATCCTATCCTCATCCTCATCCTCATCCTCATCTTCGTCCTCATCCTCATCCAATCCTCATCTGATCCTCATTCAATCCTCATGCTCATCCTATCCTTATCCTCATCCTATCCACATCCTCATCCTCTACCTCATCCTATCCTCATCCTCATCTTCGTCCTCATCCTTATCCTCACCCTCTACCTTATCCTATCCTCATCCTCATCCTCATCTTCATCGTATCCTCATCCTCATCCTATCCTCCTCCTCTCATCCTATCCTCTTCTCGTCCTATCCTCATCCTCATCCTATCCCCATCTTCATCTTATCCTCATCCTCATCCTCATCCTCCTACTCATCCTATCCATGTCCTCATCCTCATCCTATCCACGTCCTCATCCTCATCCTCATCCTTTCCTCGTCCTCATCCTCTACCTCATCCTACCCTCATCCTCATCCTACCCTCATCCTCATCCTCGCCCTCCTCATCCTATCCTCACCCTCCTCATCCTATCCTCACCCTCCTCATCCTATCCACATCCTCATCCTCTACCTCCTCCTATCCTCATCTCATCCTATCCTATCCTCATCCTATCCTCATCTTCATCCAGTCCTCATCCTCATCCTCCTCCTCATCCTATCCTCGTCCTCATCCTCACCCTCCTCATATCCACGTCCCCATCCTCATCCTCATCCTATCCTCTTCCTCATCATATTCTTATCCTCATCCTCATCCTTTTCCTCATCCTATCCTCGTCCTCATCCTCACCCTCCTCATATCCACGTCCCCATCCTCATCCTCATCCTATCCTCATCCTCATCCTCCTCATCATCCTATCCTAATCCTCATCCTCATCCTCATCCTCTTCCTCAACCCAACCTCATCCTCGTCCTCGTCCTATCCACGTCCTCATCCTCATCCAATCCATGTCCTCATCCTCATCCTATCCTCGTCCTCATCCTCATCCTCCTCCTCAGCCTATCTTCTTTCTCATCCTCATCCTATCCTCATCCTCATCCTCCTCCACATCCACATCCTCAACCTCTTCCTCATCCTATCCTCTTCCTCTTCCTCTTCCTCATCCTCATCCTATCGTCGTCCTCATCTTCATCCTCATCCTCATCCTCATCCTATCCTCTTCCTCATCCTCATCCTCATCCTCTCCTCGTCGTCATCGTCACCCTCCGCTTATCCACGTCCCCATCCTCACCCTCATCCTATCCTCTTCCTCATCTGATTCTCATCCTCATCCTCATCCTCATCCTCATCCTCTTCCTCATCATATCCTCTTCCTCATTCTCCTCCTCATCCTCTCCTAATCCTTATCTTCATCCTCATCGTCATCCTCTTCCTCATCCTATCCTCATCCTCGTCCTCATCCTATCCTCATTCTCGTCCTCATCCTATCCTCGTCCTCATCCTCATCCTATCCTCATCAGCTTCCTCTTCCTTATCCTATACTCGTCCTCATCCTCATCCTCATCCTCCTCCTCATCCTCATCCTCATCCTCATTCTAATCCTTTCCTTTCCTCATCCTCAACCTCATCCTCATCCTAGCCTCGTCCTCATCCTATCCTCGTTCTCATCCTATCCTCATCCTCTTCCTCATCCTATCCTCGTCCTTATCCTTATCCTATGCACGTCCTCATCCTCATCCTATCCACCTCCCCATCCTCATCCTGTCCTCATCCTCATCCTCATCCTATCCACGTCCTCATCATCATCCTATCCTCATCCTCATCCCCATCCTATCATCGTCCTCATCTTCATCCTATCCATGTCCTCATCCTAATCCTATCCTCATCCTCGTCCTCATCCACATCCTCTGCTCTTCCTCATCCTACCATCATCCTCATCCTCATCCTATCCTCATCCTATCATCGTCCTCATCTCATCATCATCCTATCCTCATCCTCATGCTCATCCTCATCCTATCCTAGTCCTCATCCTCATCCACGTCCTCATCCTCTCCTCTTCCTCATCCTATCATCATCCTTATCCTCACTCTCATCCTCTTCCTCATCCTATCCTCTTCCCCATACTCATCCTCATCCTCATCCCAATCCTATCCTCATCCTCATCCTCATCCTCATCCTATCCTCCTCCTCATCTCATCCTCAATCTCATCCTCATACTCATTCTCATCCTATTCTCGTCATCATCCTCATCCTCATCCTAATCCTCATCCTCCTCCACATCCTCATCATCATCCTAATCCTCATCCTCATCTATATCCTCATCCTCGTCCTCATCCTCATACTCATCCTCATCCTCATCCTCATCCTCATCCTCTCCTCATCCTCATCCTCCTCCTCATCCTCACGTATCCTCATCCTAATCCTCATCCTATCCTCGTCCTCATCCTCATCCTATCCTCATCTTATCCTATCCTCATCCCATCCTCATCCTATCCTCATCTTCATCCTATCCTCATCCTCATCCTATCATCTTCCTCATCCTCATCCTCATCCTCCTCCACATCCTATCCTCGTGCTCATCGTCACCTTCCTCTTATCCACGTCCCCATCCTATCCTCATCCTATCCTCTTCATCATCATATTCTCATCCTCATCCTCATCCTCTCCTCGTCCTCATCATATCCTCATCTTCATCCTCCTCATCATCCTATCCTAATCCTCATCTTCATCCTCATCCACATCCTCATCCTCCTCCTCATCCTCATCCTCATCCTCATCCT
>NC_032022.1:4352609-4353064 GCF_001865875.1 Lupinus angustifolius
TCCTCATCCACTTCCTCATCCTTATACTTATCCTATCCTCATCCTCATCCTCATCCTCATCCTCATCCTCATCCTCATCCTCATCCTCGTCCTCATCCTCATCCTATCCTCATCCTCATCCTCATCCTCCTCCTCATCATATCCTCGTACTCATACTCACCCTCCTCTTATCCACGTCCCCATCCTCATCCTCATCCTGTTCCTCACCCTTATCATATCCTCATCCTCATCCTCATCTTCATCCTCATACTCATCCTCATCCTCATCCTATCCTTATCCTCATCCTCGTCGTCATCCTATCTACGTCCTCATCCTCATACTCATCCTCATCCTATCCTCATCCTCTTCCTCATCCTCTCCTTGTCCTCATCCTCATCCTCATCCTCATCCCTTCCTCCTCTTCATCCTCATCCTCATCCTCATTCTCATTCTCATCCTCATCCTCATCCTCATCC
>NC_032022.1:4353164-4355656 GCF_001865875.1 Lupinus angustifolius
CATCTTATCCTCATCCTCATCCTCATCCTCATCCTCATCCTATCCTCATCCTATCCTCATCCTCATCATCATCCTATCGTCCTCCTCATCCTCATCCTGATCCTAATCCTCATCCAATCCTCGTTTCATCCTCATCCTCATCCTCATCCTCATCCTCATCCTATCCTCGTCCTCATCCTCATCCTCATCCTATCCTCCTCCTCATCCTAATCCTCAACCTATCCTCATCCTCATTATCACCCTATCCTCATCCTCATCCTCATCCCATCCTCGTCTTCATCCTCATCCTCATCCTCATCCTCATCCTCATCCTCATCCTCATCCTCTTCCTTATCCTATCCTCATCTTCATCCTCATCCTCATCCTATCCTATCCCCATCCTATCGTATCCTCATCCTCATCCTCATCCTCATCCTCTTCCTCATCCTATCCTTGTGCTTGTCCTCATCCTATACTCGTCCTCATCTTCATTCTACCCATGTCCTCATCCTCGTCCTCATCCTCATCATCATCCTATCCTCGTCCTCATCCTCATCCTCATCATCATCCTATCCTCATCCTCCTCCTTCTCCTCATCCTATCCTCCTCCTCATCCTCATCATATCATCCTCATCCTCATCCTCATCCTCATCCTCGTCCTAATCCTTTCCTCATCCTCATCCTCATCCTCATCCTATCCTCCTCCTCATCGTCATCCTCATCCTAATCCTCATCCAATCCTCGTCCTCATCCTCTTCCCCATCCTCATCGTCATCCTCATCCTAATCCTATCCTCGTCCTTTTCCTCATCCTCATCCTCATCCTCATCCTCATCCTATCCTCATCCTCATCCACAACCTCTTCCTAATCCTATCCACGTCCTCATCCTCGTCGTATCCTCATCCTCATCCTCATCCTATCTTCCTCCTCATCCTCATCGTATCCTCCTCCTCATCCTCAGCCTCATCGTATCCTCGTCCTCATCCTCATCGTCATCCTCTTACTCATCCTCATCCTCAACCTCATCCTCTTACTCATTCTACCATGTCCTAATCCTCATCCTATGCACGTCCTCGTCCTCATCCTATCCACGTCCTGAACCTCATCCTATCCTCATCCTCTACCTCATCGTCCTCATCCTCATCCTATCCATGTCCTCATCCTAATCCTATCCTCAATCTCGTCCTCATCCTCATCCTCTCCTCATCCTCATCTTATCCTCATCCTCATCCTATCCTCATCCTCATCCTCATCCTATCCTCGTCCCCTCATCCTCGTCCTCATCCTCGTCCTCATCCTCATCCTCATCCTCATCCTCATCCTCCTCCTCATCCTCCTCCTCATCCTCATCCTCATCCTCATCCTCATCCTCATCCTCATCCTCATCCTCATCCTCATACTGATCCTCATCCTCATCCTGATCCTCATCCTATCCTTGTCTTCATCCTCAGCCTCGTCATATCCACGTCCCCATCCTCATCCTCATCCCATCCTCTTCCTCGTCATATTGTTATCCTCTTCCTCATCGTCATCCTATCCTCGTCCTCATCATATCCTCGTCCTCATCATATCCTCATCCTCCTCCTCATCCTATCCTCCTCCTCATCCTTTTCCTCTTCCTCATCCTCTTCCTCATCCTCATCCTCATGCTCATGCTCCTCCTATCCTCATCCTATCCTCCTCCTGATCCTCATCCTAGCCTCCTTCTCAGCTTAATCTCATCCTCATCCTATCCTCGTCCTCGTCCTCTCCTCTACCTCATCCTCGTCCTCTCCTCTACCTCATCCTATCCTCGTCCTCATCCTCATCCTATCCTCATCCTCATCCTCTTCCTCATACTATTCTCGTCCTCTTCCTCATCCTATCCTCGTCCTCATCCTCATCCTCTTCCCCATCCTCATCCTCATCCTCATCCTCATCCTCATCCTCATCCTGATCCTCATCCTCGTCCTCATCCTGATCCTCATCCTATCCTTGTCCTCATCCTCAGCCTCCTCCTATCCAGGTCCCCATCCTCATCCTCATCCCATCCTCTTCCTCGTCATATTCTCATCCTCATCCTCATCCTATCCTCGTCCTCATCATATCCTCATCCTCATCCTCCTCATCATCCTATCCTAATCCTCATCTTCATCCTCATCCTCATCTTCATCCTAATCCTCTTCCTCTTCCTCATCCTCATCCTATCCTCCTCCTCGTCCTCATCCTCATCATATCCACGTCCTTATCCTCATCCTATCCTCATCCTCATCCTTATCCTATCCTCATCCTCATCCTCATCCTATCATCCTCCTCATCCTCATCATCATCCTCATCCAATCCTCGTCCTCATCCTCATTCTATCCTCTTCCTAATCCTATCCTCGTCCTCATTTTCATCCTATCCTCATCCTATCCTCATCCTCATCCTCATCCACATCCTCATCCTCTCCTCTTCCACATCCTATAATCATCCTCATCCCATCCTCATCCTCATCCTCATCCTATTCTCATCCTCATCCTATCCTCATCCTC
>NC_032022.1:4355756-4359099 GCF_001865875.1 Lupinus angustifolius
TATCCTCATCCTCATCCTCATCCTATCCACATCCTCATCCTCATCATCATCCTCATCCAATCCTCGTCCTCATTCTATCCTCATCCTCATCCTATCCCCTTCCTCATCCTTTCCTCGTCATCATCTTCATCCTATCCTCATCCTCATCCTCATCCTCATCCTCATCCACAACCTCATTCTCTCCTCTTCCACATCCTATAATCATCCTCATCATCATCCTCATCCCATCCTCATCCTCATCCTATCCTCGTCCTAATCTTCAACCTCTTCCTCATCCTATCCTCGTCCTAATCCTCATCCTCATCCACTCCTCATCTTCATCCTCATTCTATCTTCCTCGTCATCCTCTTCCTCTTCCTCTTCCTCATCCTATCTTCGTCCTTATCCTCATCCTCATGCTCATCCTATCCTCATCCTCATCCTCATCCTCATCCTATCCTCATCCTAGTGCACTTCCTCATCCAATCCTCGTCCTCATTCTCATGCTCATCCTCATCCTCATCCTCTTCCTACCCTCCTCGTCATCCTCATCCTATCCTCGTCCTCATCCTCATCCTACCCTCCTGCTCCTCCTCCTCATCCTCATCCTAATCCTCTTCCTCATCCTATTCTCGTCCTAATCCTCATCCTATCCTCGTCCTCATCCTATGCATGTCCTCATCCTCAACCTATCCACATCCTCCTCCTCATCCCATCCTCATTCTCGTCCTCATGCTATCCTCATCCTCGTCCTCATCCTCGTCCTCATCCTCTTCCTCATCCTCATCCTCCTCCTATCCTCGTCCTCATCCTCATCCTTATCCTATCATCCTCCTCATCCTCATCCTCATCCTTATCCTAATCGTCATCCTATCCTCGTCCTCATCCTCATGCTCATCCTATGTTCATCCTCCTCCTCATCCTCATGCTCATCCTCATCCTATCCTCGTGCTCATCCTCATCCTCATCCTCATCCTCATCCTATCCTCGTCCTCATCATATCCTCATCCTCATCCCTCATCCTATCCTCGTCCTCGTCCTCATGCTCCTCCTCATCCTCATCGTCATCCTCGTCCTATCCTCCTCCACCTCCTCCTCATCCTCATCCTCATCCTCCTCCTATCCTCCTCCTCATCCTCATCCTCATCCTATTCTCGTCCTCATCGTCTTTCTTATCCTATCCTCGTCCTCATCCTCATCCTATACACGTCCTTATCCTCATCCTGTCCACGTCCTCATCCTATCCACGTCCTCATCCTCATCCTATCCTCATCCTCATCCTTATCCTCTTTGTCATCCTATCGTCGTCCTCATCCTTATCCTCATCTTATCCTATCGTCATCCTCCTCGTCATCCTATCCACATCTTCATCCTATCCTCATCCTCATCCTACCCTCATCCTCATCCTATCCTCTTTCTCATCCTCATCCTCTTTCTCATCCTATCCTCGTCCTCATCCTCACCCTGCTCTTCTCCACGCCCTCATCCTCATCCTCATCCTCATCCTCATCCTCATCCTCATCATATCCTCTTCGTCATCCTATTCTCATCCTCATCCTCTTCATCATCCTATACTCGTCCTCCTCTTATCCTCATCCTCCTCCTCATCATATCCTAATTCTCATCCTCATCCTCATCCTCAACCCTATCCTCATCCTCATCCTCTTCCTCATCCTCATACTCTTCCTAATCTTCATCCTATCCTCATCGTTGTCCTTATCCTATCCACGTCTTCATCCTCATCCTATCCATTCCTCATCCTCATCCTTATCCTATCCTCTTCCTCATGCTATCCTCATCATCATCCTCACCTCCTCTTATCCACGCCCTCATCCTCATCCTCATCCTCATCCTGATCATATCCTCTTCCTCATCCTATTCTCATCCTCATCCTCATCCTCTTCATCATCCAATACTCGTCTTCATCTTATCCTCATCCTAATCCTCCTCATCATCATATCCTAATCCTCTTCCTCATCTTCATCCTATCCTCATCCTCGTCCTTATCCTATCCACGTCCTCATCCTCATCCTATCCACGTCCTCATCTTCATCCTATCCTCATCCTCATCCTATCCTCCTCTTCATCCTCATCATATCCTCCTCCTCATCCTCATCCTCATCCTAATCCTCTTCGTTATCGTATTCTCGTCCTCATCCTCATCCTATCCTCGTCCTCATCCTATGCACGTCCTCATCCTATCTACGTCCTCATCCTCCTCCTCATCCTATCCTCGTCCTCATCCTCATCCTATACTCCTCCTCATCCTCATCCTATCCTCTTACTCCTCCTCATCCTTATCCTAATCCTCTTCCTCATCCTATTCTCATCCTCATCCTCATCCTCATCCTATGCACGTCCTCATCCTCTTTCTCATCCTATCCTCGTCCTCATCCTCATCCTGCTCTTCTCCACGCCCTCATCCTCATCCTCATCCTCATCCTTTTATCCTCATCCTCATCCTCCTCCTATCCTCCTCCTCCTCCTTATCCTCATCCTCATCCTCCTCCTATCCTCATCCTCCTCCTATCCTCCTCCTCCTCTTTATCCTCATCCTCATACTAATCCTCTTCCTCATCATATTCTCGTCCTCATCCTCTTCCTCATCCTATCCTCATCCTCATCCTCATCCTATACACGTCCTCATCCTCATGCTATCCACTTCCTCATCCTCATCCTATTCTCATCCTCTTCCTCATCCCTCATACTCATACTATCCTCATCCTATCCTCCTTCTCATCCTCATCCTCTTCATCATCATATCCTCGTTCTCATCCTCATCCTCTTCCTCATCCTATCGTCGTCCTCATCCTTATCCTCATCCTCATCCTTTCCTCATCTCATCCTATCCTCATCCTCAACGTGATCCTATCCTCATCTTCATCCAATCCTCATCCTCATCCTACCCTCATCCTCATCCTATCCTCTTTCTCATCCTCATCCTCATCCTCGTCCTCATCCTCGTCATATCCACTTCCTCATCGAATTCTCATCCTCATCCCCATCCTCTTCATCATCCTATACTCGTCCTCATCCTATTCTCATCCTCATCATCATATCCTAATCCTCATCGTCATCCTCATCATATCCTTATCCTCATCCTCATCCTCATCCTCATCATCAACCTTCTCGTCATCCTCATCCTTTTCCTCATCTTCATCTTATCCTCATCCTCGTCCTTATCCTATCCACGTCCTCATCGTCAGCCTATCCACATCCTCATCCTGATCCTCATCGTATCCTCATCCTCTTCCTAATCCTATCCTCCTCCTCCTCATCTTCATCCTATCCTCCTCCTCATCCTCATCCTCATTCTCTTCCTATCCTCCTCCTCATCCTCATCCTATACTCGTCCTCATCCTCA
>NC_032022.1:4359199-4361030 GCF_001865875.1 Lupinus angustifolius
TCATCCTCATCCTCATCCCCAACCTCTTCCTCATCCTATCCTCGCCCTCATCGTCATCCTGATCCTCATCCTATCCTCATCGTCAACCCCAACCTCTTCCTCATCCTATCCTCGCTCTCATCCTCATCCTATCCTCATCCTCATCCTATACTCGTCCTCATCCTCATCCTATCCTCTAACTCCTCCTCATCCTGATCCTAATCCTCTTCCTCATCCTATTCTCGTCCTTTATCCTCATCCTCATCCTATCCTCATCCTCATCCTATGCACGTCCTGATCCTCTTTCTCATCCTATCCTCGTCCTCATCCTCATCCTATCCTAATCCTCATTCTCTTCCTCATCCTATCCTCCTCCTCATCCTCCTCCTCATCCTCATCCTTATCCTCATCCTCATTCTCGTCCTCATCCATCATATCCTCATCCTCATCCTATCCTCGTCCTCATCCTCTCCTTTTCCTTATCCTATCATCGTCCTCATCCTCATCCTATCCTCATCCTATCCTCATCTACATACTCTTCCTCATCCTATCCTCGTCCTCATCCTCACCCTCCTATTATCCACGTCCTCATCCCCATCTTCCTCCTATCCTCTTCCTCATTCTATTCTCATCCTCATCCTCTTCCTCATCCTATCCTCGTCATCATCAAATCCTCATCCTCATCCTCCTCCTGATCCTCATCCTCATCCTCTTCCTCATCCTATCCTCGTCCTCATCCTCATCCTATCCTCGTCCTCATCCTCATCCTATCCTCGTCCTCATCCTCATCCTATCCTCGTCCTCATCCTCATCCTATCCTCGTCCTCATCCTCATCCTATCCTCGTCCTCATCCTCATCCTTTCCACATCCTCATCCTCATCCTATCCTCATCCTCATCCTATCCTCCACCACATACTCATCCTCCTCCTAATCCTATCCTCATCCTCTTCCTCTTCCGCATCCTATCCTCATCCTCATCCTCATCATATGCACGTCCTCAACCTGATCCAATCCACGTCCTCATCCTCATCCTATCGTCAACCTCATCCTCTTCGCCATCCTCATCCTCATCCTATCCTCATCCTTATCCTATTCCTCATCCTATCGTCGTCCTCATCCTCATCCTTATCCTCATCCTCATCCTGATACTAATCCTCATCCTTATCCTCATCCTATCCTCCTCCTCATCCCATCCTATCCTCATCCTCTCATCCTCATCCTCATCCTCATCCTCATCCTCATCATCTTCCGCAACCTATGCTCGTCCTCATCCTCATCCTCATCCTATCCATGTCCTTATCCTCATGCTATCCACGTCCTCATCCTCAGCCCATCCTCAACCTCTTCCTCTTCGTCATCCTCATCCTCTTCGTCATCCTCATCCTCAACCTCATCCTCATCCTCATCCTCATGCTCATGCTCATCCTGATCCTCACCCTATCCTCATCCACATCCTCAACCTCTTTGTCATCCTATCCTCGCCCTCATCCTCATCCTGATCCTCATCCTTATCCTCATTGTCATCCTCAACCTCTTCCTCATCCTATCCTCGTCCTCATCCTCATCCTCATTCTATCCTCATCCTTATCCTCATGCTCATCCTCTCATCGCCCTCATCCTCATCCTCTCATCGCCCTCATCCTCATCCTCATGCTCATCCTTATCCTCATCCTAATCCTCATCCTCATCCTCATCCTATCCTCCTCCTCATCCTCATCCTCAACGTCATCCTCATCATCATCCTATCCTTATCCTCATCCTCCTCCAATCCTCGTCCTCTTCCTCATCCAATCCTCGTCCTCATCCAATCCTCGTCCTCATCCTCATCCTATCCTCGTCCTCATCCTCATC
>NC_032022.1:4361130-4363325 GCF_001865875.1 Lupinus angustifolius
CTATCCTCATCCTCATCCTCATCCTCATCCTCATCCTCATCCTCATCCTCATCCTCTTCCTCAATCTCATCCTAATCGTAATCCTAATCCTCATCCTCATCCTCATCTTGTCCTCCTCCTCATCCTCATCCTCATTCTCATCCTCATGCTCCTCCTAATCCTCATCCTAATCCTCATCCTCATCTTCATCCTATGCACGTCCTCATCGTCATCCTTTCCACGTCCTCATCCTCATCCCATCCTCATCCTCATCCACATCCTCATCCTCATCATCATCCTCTTCCTCATCCTATCGTCGTCCTCATCTTCATCCTATCCATGTCCTCATCCTCTTCATCATCCTATCAACGTCCTCATCCTCATCCTCTTCCTATCCTCATCCTCATCCTCATCCTGTCCTCATCATCTTCCTCTGCCTCATCCTATCCTCGTCCTTATCTTCATCCTATCTATGTCCTCATCCTCATCCTATCCAAATCCTCATCCTCATCCTCTCCTCTTCCTCATCCTATTCTCGTCCTCATCCTCATCCTCATCATCGTCCCCATCCTCATCCAATCCGCTTCCTCATTCTCTTCCTCATCCTATCCTCGTGTACATCCTCATACTCATCCTCATCCTAATCCTGTCCTCATGCTCATCCAATGCTAGTCCTCATCCTTATCCAATCCTCCTCCTCCTCATCCTCATCCTCATCCTCATCCTCTTCCTCATCCTCATCCTCTTCCTCATCCTCATCCAATCCTCGTCCTCATCCTAATCCTCGTCCTATCCTCGTCCTCATCATTATCCTCATCCTTATCCTTATCCTCATCCTTTCCTCATACGCCTCCTCATCCAATCCTTGTCGTTGTCCTCATCCTCATCCTCATCCTCATCCTCATCCTCATCCTCATCCTAATCCTCATCCTCATCCTCATCCTCATCCTAATCCCGTCCTCCTGGTTATCCTCATCCTCATCCTATCCTCATCCTATCCTCGTCCTCATCCTCTTCCTCATCTTATCCTCATCCTATTCCTATCCTCATCCTCAACCTATCCTCATCCTCATCCTCATCCAATCCTCATCCTCATCATCATCCTATCTATATCCTCATCCTCGTCCTCATCCTCATCGTATCCTCCACCTCAACCTCATCCTCATCCTCATCCTAATCCTCATCCTATCCTCGTTCTCATCCTCATCCTCATCCTCATGCTCTTCCTCGTCGTATCCTCGTCCTCATCCTATCCACGTCCTCATGCTCATCCAATCCTGATCCTCATCCTCCTCCTCAACGTACTGTCGTCCTCATCCTCATCCTATCCTCATCTTATCCTCGTCCTCATCCTCATCCTCATCCTCATCCTAATCCTATCCTCATCCTCATCCTCATCCTCATCCTCATCCTCCTCCTCATCCTATTCCTTTCATCATCCTCATCTTCATCCTTATCCTATCCTCATCCTATCCTCATTCTCATCCTCTTCCTCATCCTCATCCCCTTCATCATCATATCCTCGTCCTCATCCTCATCCTCATCCTATCGTCCTCCTTATCCTCAACCTCATCCTAATCCTCATCCTAATCCTCATCCTAGCCTCGTCCTCATCATCCTCATCCTCCTCCTCCTCATCCTCATCCTATCCTCCTCCTCCTCATCCTCATCCTCATCCCCCTCCTCATCCTCATCCAATCCTCGTCCTCGTCCTCATCCTCATCCTCATCCTCATCCTCATGCTAATCCTCATCCTATCCTCGTCCTCATCATCATCCTCATCCTCATCTTCATCCTATCCTCATCCTCTTCGTCATCCTATGCTCGTCCTAATCTTCATCCTATCTATGTCCTCATCCTCATCCTATCCTCGTCCTCATCCTCATCCTCTTCCTCATCCTCATCCTCATCTTCATCCTCTTGCTCCTCCACATCCGTATCCTCATCCTCATCCTATCCTCCTCCTCATCCTCATCGTCATCCTATCCTCGTCCTCATCCTATCGTCGTCCTCATCCTCGTCCTCATCCTATCCTCATCCTCCTCCTCATCCTCATCGTCATCCTATCCTCTTCCTTATCCTATCGTCGTCCTCATCCTCATCCTCGTCCTCCTCCTCATCCTATCCTCATCCTCACCCTCTCGTCATCCTCATCCTCATCCTCCTCCTCGTCCTCATCCTCATCCTCATCCTCATCCTCTTCCTCATCATATCCT
>NC_032022.1:4363425-4365094 GCF_001865875.1 Lupinus angustifolius
ATCCTCATCCTCCTCCTCATCCTCATTCTATCCTCATCCTTATCCAAATCCACAACCTCTTCCTCATCATATCCTCGTCACAATCCTCATCCTCATTCTATCTTCCTCCTCATCTTCTTCCTCTTCCTCTTCCTCATCCTCTTCCTCTTCCTCATCCTCATCCTCATCCTCTTCCTCATCCTCATCCTCATCCTCTTCCTCATCCTCATCCTCATCCTCTTCCTCATCCTCATCCTCATCCTCTTCCTCATCCTCATCCTCATCCTCTTCCTCATCCTCATCCTCATCCTCTTCCTCATCCTCATCCTCATCCTCTTCCTCATCCTCATCCTCATCCTCTTCCTCATCCTCATCCTCATCCTCTTCCTCATCCTCATCCTCATCCTCTTCCTCATCCTCATCCTCATCCTCTTCCTCATCCTCATCCTCATCCTCTTCCTCATCCTCATCCTCATCCTCTTCCTCATCCTCATCCTCATCCTCTTCCTCATCCTCATCCTCATCCTCTTCCTCATCCTCATCCTCATCCTCTTCCTCATCCTCATCCTCATCCTCTTCCTCATCCTCATCCTCATCCTCTTCCTCATCCTCATCCTCATCCTCTTCCTCATCCTCATCCTCATCCTCTTCCTCATCCTCATCCTCATCCTCTTCCTCATCCTCATCCTCATCCTCTTCCTCATCCTCATCCTCATCCTCTTCCTCATCCTCATCCTCATCCTCTTCCTCATCCTCATCCTCATCCTCTTCCTCATCCTCATCCTCATCCTCTTCCTCATCCTCATCCTCATCCTCTTCCTCATCCTCATCCTCATCCTCTTCCTATCCTCATCCTCTTCCTCGTCCTCATCCTCATCCTCGTCCTCATCCTCATCCTATCCACGTCCTCATCCTTATATTATCCACGTCCTCATCCTCATCCTATCTTCATCCTCATCCTCTTCCTCGTCCTCATTGTCATCCTATACTCCTCCTCATCCTCATCCTCTCCTCCTCCTCCTCCTCCTCCTCATCCTCATCCTGATCCTATCCTCATCCTCATCCTATCCTCGTCCTCATCCTCTTCCAATCCTCATTCTCATTCTCGCCCTCCATCCTATCCTCATCCTCATCCTCGTCCTCTTCCTCATCCTATCCTCGTCCTCATCCTCATCCTATACTCGTCTTCATCCTCATCCTATCCTCATGCTCATCCTCATCCTATCCTCATCCTCATCCTCATCCTATCCTCATCCTCATACTCATCGTATCCTCGTCCTATTCGCATCCTCATCCTCTTCCTCGTCTTATCCTCGTCCTCAACATATTCTTATCATCATCCTCATCCTCCTCATCATCCTATCCTAATCCTCATCCTATCCTCATCCTTTCCTAATCCTCATCCTCGTCCTCATCCTCATCCTCATCCTCATCCTAGCCTCATCCTCATCTGCATCCCCTTCCTCATCCTATCCTCATCCTCAACCTCATCCTCATCCTCTTCCTCATCTTCATCCTCTTCCTCATCCTATCCACATCCTCGTCCTCATCTTATCCACGTCCTCATCCTCATCCTATCCAAGTCCTCATCCTATCCTCCTCCTCATCGTAATCCTCATCCTCATCATATCCTCCTCCTCATCCTCATCCTCATCCTCATCCTCATCCTCATCCTCATCCTCATCCTCAT
>NC_032022.1:4366184-4371520 GCF_001865875.1 Lupinus angustifolius
TCATCCTCATCCTCATCCTCATCCTCATCCTCATCCTCATCCTCATCCTCATCCTCATCCTCATCCTCATCCTCATCCTCATTCTCATCCTCATCCTAATCCTCATCCTCATCCACAATCTCTTCCTCATCCTCTCCTCGTCCCCATCCTCATCCTATCCTCATCCTCATCCAATCCTTCTCCTCATCCTCGTCCTTATCCTCATCCTCAACGTATCCTCATCCTCATTCTCTTCCTCATCCTGTCCTCGTCCTGATCCTATCCTCGTACTCCTCCTCATCCTTTCCTCATCTCATCCTATCCTCAACCTATTATCATCCTCATCCTATCCTCATCCTCATCCTATCCTCTTCCTCATCTCGTCCTCATCCTCTTCCTCTTCCTCATCCTCTCCTCTTCCTCATCCTCTCCTCTTCCTCATCCTCTCCTCTTCCTCATCCTCTCCTCTTCCTCATCCTCTCCTCTTCCTCATCCTCTCCTCTTCCTCATCCTCTCCTCTTCCTCATCCTCTCCTCTTCCTCATCCTCTCCTCTTCCTCATCCTCTCCTCTTCCTCATCCTCTCCTCTTCCTCATCCTCTCCTCTTCCTCATCCTCTCCTCTTCCTCATCCTCTCCTCTTCCTCATCCTCTCCTCTTCCTCATCCTCTCCTCTTCCTCATCCTCTCCTCTTCCTCATCCTCTCCTCTTCCTCATCCTCTCCTCTTCCTCATCCTCTCCTCTTCCTCATCCTCTCCTCTTCCTCATCCTCTCCTCTTCCTCATCCTCTCCTCTTCCTCATCCTCTCCTCTTCCTCATCCTCTCCTCTTCCTCATCCTCTCCTCTTCCTCATCCTCTCCTCTTCCTCATCCTCTCCTCTTCCTCATCCTCTCCTCTTCCTCATCCTCTCCTCTTCCTCATCCTCTCCTCTTCCTCATCCTCTCCTCTTCCTCATCCTCTCCTCTTCCTCATCCTCTCCTCTTCCTCATCCTCTCCTCTTCCTCATCCTCTCCTCTTCCTCATCCTCTCCTCTTCCTCATCCTCTCCTCTTCCTCATCCTCTCCTCTTCCTCATCCTCTCCTCTTCCTCATCCTCTCCTCTTCCTCATCCTCTCCTCTTCCTCATCCTCTCCTCTTCCTCATCCTCTCCTCTTCCTCATCCTCTCCTCTTCCTCATCCTCTCCTCTTCCTCATCCTCTCCTCTTCCTCATCCTCTCCTCTTCCTCATCCTCTCCTCTTCCTCATCCTCTCCTCTTCCTCATCCTCTCCTCTTCCTCATCCTCTCCTCTTCCTCATCCTCTCCTCTTCCTCATCCTCTCCTCTTCCTCATCCTCTCCTCTTCCTCATCCTCTCCTCTTCCTCATCCTCTCCTCTTCCTCATCCTCTCCTCTTCCTCATCCTCTCCTCTTCCTCATCCTCTCCTCTTCCTCATCCTCTCCTCTTCCTCATCCTCTCCTCTTCCTCATCCTCTCCTCTTCCTCATCCTCTCCTCTTCCTCATCCTCTCCTCTTCCTCATCCTCTCCTCTTCCTCATCCTCTCCTCTTCCTCATCCTCTCCTCTTCCTCATCCTCTCCTCTTCCTCATCCTCTCCTCTTCCTCATCCTCTCCTCTTCCTCATCCTCTCCTCTTCCTCATCCTCTCCTCTTCCTCATCCTCTCCTCTTCCTCATCCTCTCCTCTTCCTCATCCTCTCCTCTTCCTCATCCTCTCCTCTTCCTCATCCTCTCCTCTTCCTCATCCTCTCCTCTTCCTCATCCTCTCCTCTTCCTCATCCTCTCCTCTTCCTCATCCTCTCCTCTTCCTCATCCTCTCCTCTTCCTCATCCTCTCCTCTTCCTCATCCTCTCCTCTTCCTCATCCTCTCCTCTTCCTCATCCTCTCCTCTTCCTCATCCTCTCCTCTTCCTCATCCTCTCCTCTTCCTCATCCTCTCCTCTTCCTCATCCTCTCCTCTTCCTCATCCTCTCCTCTTCCTCATCCTCTCCTCTTCCTCATCCTCTCCTCTTCCTCATCCTCTCCTCTTCCTCATCCTCTCCTCTTCCTCATCCTCTCCTCTTCCTCATCCTCTCCTCTTCCTCATCCTCTCCTCTTCCTCATCCTCTCCTCTTCCTCATCCTCTCCTCTTCCTCATCCTCTCCTCTTCCTCATCCTCTCCTCTTCCTCATCCTCTCCTCTTCCTCATCCTCTCCTCTTCCTCATCCTCTCCTCTTCCTCATCCTCTCCTCTTCCTCATCCTCTCCTCTTCCTCATCCTCTCCTCTTCCTCATCCTCTCCTCTTCCTCATCCTCTCCTCTTCCTCATCCTCTCCTCTTCCTCATCCTCTCCTCTTCCTCATCCTCTCCTCTTCCTCATCCTCTCCTCTTCCTCATCCTCTCCTCTTCCTCATCCTCTCCTCTTCCTCATCCTCTCCTCTTCCTCATCCTCTCCTCTTCCTCATCCTCTCCTCTTCCTCATCCTCTCCTCTTCCTCATCCTCTCCTCTTCCTCATCCTCTCCTCTTCCTCATCCTCTCCTCTTCCTCATCCTCTCCTCTTCCTCATCCTCTCCTCTTCCTCATCCTCTCCTCTTCCTCATCCTCTCCTCTTCCTCATCCTCTCCTCTTCCTCATCCTCTCCTCTTCCTCATCCTCTCCTCTTCCTCATCCTCTCCTCTTCCTCATCCTCTCCTCTTCCTCATCCTCTCCTCTTCCTCATCCTCTCCTCTTCCTCATCCTCTCCTCTTCCTCATCCTCTCCTCTTCCTCATCCTCTCCTCTTCCTCATCCTCTCCTCTTCCTCATCCTCTCCTCTTCCTCATCCTCTCCTCTTCCTCATCCTCTCCTCTTCCTCATCCTCTCCTCTTCCTCATCCTCTCCTCTTCCTCATCCTCTCCTCTTCCTCATCCTCTCCTCTTCCTCATCCTCTCCTCTTCCTCATCCTCTCCTCTTCCTCATCCTCTCCTCTTCCTCATCCTCTCCTCTTCCTCATCCTCTCCTCTTCCTCATCCTCTCCTCTTCCTCATCCTCTCCTCTTCCTCATCCTCTCCTCTTCCTCATCCTCTCCTCTTCCTCATCCTCTCCTCTTCCTCATCCTCTCCTCTTCCTCATCCTCTCCTCTTCCTCATCCTCTCCTCTTCCTCATCCTCTCCTCTTCCTCATCCTCTCCTCTTCCTCATCCTCTCCTCTTCCTCATCCTCTCCTCTTCCTCATCCTCTCCTCTTCCTCATCCTCTCCTCTTCCTCATCCTCTCCTCTTCCTCATCCTCTCCTCTTCCTCATCCTCTCCTCTTCCTCATCCTCTCCTCTTCCTCATCCTCTCCTCTTCCTCATCCTCTCCTCTTCCTCATCCTCTCCTCTTCCTCATCCTCTCCTCTTCCTCATCCTCTCCTCTTCCTCATCCTCTCCTCTTCCTCATCCTCTCCTCTTCCTCATCCTCTCCTCTTCCTCATCCTCTCCTCTTCCTCATCCTCTCCTCTTCCTCATCCTCTCCTCTTCCTCATCCTCTCCTCTTCCTCATCCTCTCCTCTTCCTCATCCTCTCCTCTTCCTCATCCTCTCCTCTTCCTCATCCTCTCCTCTTCCTCATCCTCTCCTCTTCCTCATCCTCTCCTCTTCCTCATCCTCTCCTCTTCCTCATCCTCTCCTCTTCCTCATCCTCTCCTCTTCCTCATCCTCTCCTCTTCCTCATCCTCTCCTCTTCCTCATCCTCTCCTCTTCCTCATCCTCTCCTCTTCCTCATCCTCTCCTCTTCCTCATCCTCTCCTCTTCCTCATCCTCTCCTCTTCCTCATCCTCTCCTCTTCCTCATCCTCTCCTCTTCCTCATCCTCTCCTCTTCCTCATCCTCTCCTCTTCCTCATCCTCTCCTCTTCCTCATCCTCTCCTCTTCCTCATCCTCTCCTCTTCCTCATCCTCTCCTCTTCCTCATCCTCTCCTCTTCCTCATCCTCTCCTCTTCCTCATCCTCTCCTCTTCCTCATCCTCTCCTCTTCCTCATCCTCTCCTCTTCCTCATCCTCTCCTCTTCCTCATCCTCTCCTCTTCCTCATCCTCTCCTCTTCCTCATCCTCTCCTCTTCCTCATCCTCTCCTCTTCCTCATCCTCTCCTCTTCCTCATCCTCTCCTCTTCCTCATCCTCTCCTCTTCCTCATCCTCTCCTCTTCCTCATCCTCTCCTCTTCCTCATCCTCTCCTCTTCCTCATCCTCTCCTCTTCCTCATCCTCTCCTCTTCCTCATCCTCTCCTCTTCCTCATCCTCTCCTCTTCCTCATCCTCTCCTCTTCCTCATCCTCTCCTCTTCCTCATCCTCTCCTCTTCCTCATCCTCTCCTCTTCCTCATCCTCTCCTCTTCCTCATCCTCTCCTCTTCCTCATCCTCTCCTCTTCCTCATCCTCTCCTCTTCCTCATCCTCTCCTCTTCCTCATCCTCTCCTCTTCCTCATCCTCTCCTCTTCCTCATCCTCTCCTCTTCCTCATCCTCTCCTCTTCCTCATCCTCTCCTCTTCCTCATCCTCTCCTCTTCCTCATCCTCTCCTCTTCCTCATCCTCTCCTCTTCCTCATCCTCTCCTCTTCCTCATCCTCTCCTCTTCCTCATCCTCTCCTCTTCCTCATCCTCTCCTCTTCCTCATCCTCTCCTCTTCCTCATCCTCTCCTCTTCCTCATCCTCTCCTCTTCCTCATCCTCTCCTCTTCCTCATCCTCTCCTCTTCCTCATCCTCTCCTCTTCCTCATCCTCTCCTCTTCCTCATCCTCTCCTCTTCCTCATCCTCTCCTCTTCCTCATCCTCTCCTCTTCCTCATCCTCTCCTCTTCCTCATCCTCTCCTCTTCCTCATCCTCTCCTCTTCCTCATCCTCTCCTCTTCCTCATCCTCTCCTCTTCCTCATCCTCTCCTCTTCCTCATCCTCTCCTCTTCCTCATCCTCTCCTCTTCCTCATCCTCTCCTCTTCCTCATCCTCTCCTCTTCCTCATCCTCTCCTCTTCCTCATCCTCATCCTCACCCTCATCCTAATCCTAAGCCTAATCCTAACCCTAATCCTAACTTTAATCCTAATCCGAAACCTAATCCTAATCCTAATGCTAATCCTAATCCTCATCCTAATCCTCATCCTCATCCTCATCCTCATCCTCATCCTCATCCTCATCCTCATCCTAATCCTCATCCTCATCCTCATACTCATTTAATCCTAATCCTAATCCAAATCCTAATTCTAACCCTACTACTATTCCTAATCCTTATCCACATCCTCATCCTCATCCTCAGGGTCATCCTCATCCTCACCCTCATCCTCATCGTCAGCCTCATCCTCATCCTCACCCTAATCCTCATCCTCATCCTCATCCTAATTCAAATCCTAATCCTCATCCTCATCCTAATCCTAATCCAAATCCTAATCCT
>NC_032022.1:4371620-4371924 GCF_001865875.1 Lupinus angustifolius
GTCCTCATCCTATCCTCATCCTCATCGTCATCCTCATCCTCATCCTAATCCTATTCCTAAACCTAACCCTAATCCTAACCCTAACCCTAATCCTAACCCTAACCCTAATCCTAATCCTCATCCTCTTCCTCCTCCTCGTCCTCCTCCTCGTCCTCATCCTCGTCCTCATCCTCGTACTCATCCTCATCCTTATACTCATTCTAATTTTAATCTTAATCGTAATACTAATCCTAATCCTCATCCTCATCCTCATCCTCATCCTCATCCTCATCCTCATCCTCATCCTCATCCTCATCCTCATCCT
>NC_032022.1:4372024-4373615 GCF_001865875.1 Lupinus angustifolius
CTCATGCTCAGGCTCATCCTCATCCTCATCCTCATCCTAATCCGCATCCTAATCCTACTCCTCATCCTCATCCTTATCCGCATACTAATCCTCACATGCATCCGCATCCTAATCCTCATCCTAATCCTCATCCTAATCCTAATCCTAGTCCTAATCATAATCCTAACCCTAATCCCAATCCTAATCCTAATCCTAATCCCAATCCCAATCCTAATCCTCATCCTCATCCTCATCCGCATCCTCATCCTCATCCGCATCCTCATCCTCATCCGCATCCTCATCCTCATCCGCATCCTCATCCTCATCCGCATCCTCATCCTCATCCGCATCCTCATCCTCATCCGCATCCTCATCCTCATCCCTCACATGCATCCGCATCCTAATCCTCATCCTAATCCTAATCCTAACCCTAACCCTAATCCTAATCCTAACCCTAATCTTAATGCTCATCCTCTTCCTCATCCTCGTCCTCCTCCTCGTCCTCATCCTCGTCCTCATCCTCATCCTCATCCTTATACTCATTCTAATTTTAATCCTAATCCTAATACTAATCCTCATCCTCATCCTAATCGTAATCATAATCCAAACCCTAATCCTAATCCTAATCCTTATCCTAATCCTAATCCTAATCCTAATCCTCATCCTCATCCTCATCCTCGTCCTAATCCTCATCCTCATACTCATTTAATCCTAATTCTAATCCAAATCCTAATTCTAACCCTACTACTATTCCTAATCCTAATCTTAAATCCCAATCCTAATCCCTATCCTAATTCTAATCCTAATACTCATCCTCATCCTCATCCTCATACTCATCCTCATCCTCATCCTCATCCTCATCCTCATCCTCATCCTCATCCTCATCCTCATCCTCATCCTATCCTCATCCGCATCCGCATCCTAATCTTCATCCTAATCCTCATCCTAATGCTCATCCTAATCCTAGTCCTAATCATAATCCTAACCCTAATCCTAATCCTAATCCTAATCCGAATCCTAATCCTAATCCTAATCCTAATCCTAACCCTGATCCTAATCCTAATCCTAATCCGAATTCGAATCCTAATCCTACTCCTCATCCTCATCCTTATCCATATGCTAATCCTCATCCGCATCCGCATCCTAATCTTCATCCTAATCCTCATCCTAATGCTCATCCTAATCCTAGTCCTAATCATAATCCTAACCCTAATCCTAATCCTAATCCTAATCCGAATCCTAATCCTAATCCTAATCCTAATCCTAACCCTGATCCTAATCCTAATCCTAATCCGAATTCGAATCCTAATCCCTCCCTATCCTCATCCTGATGCTTGTCCTCATCCTCGTCCTAATCCTATTCCTAATCCTAACCCTAATCCTAACCCTAACCCTAATCCTAATCCTCATCCTCTTCCTCCTCCTCGTCCTCATCCTCATCCTCATCCTCATCCTCATCCTCATTTAATCCTAATTCTAATCCAAATCCTATTTCTAACCCTACAACTAATCCTAATCCTAATCTTAAATCCCAATCCTAATCCCTATCCTAATTCTAATCCTAATACTCATCCTCATCCTCATCCTCATCCTCATCCTCATCCTTATCCTG
>NC_032022.1:4373715-4374564 GCF_001865875.1 Lupinus angustifolius
ATCCTCATCCTCTTCCTCATCCTCATCCTCATCCTCATCCTTATGCTCATGCTCATTCTCATCCTCATCCTCATCCTCATCCTCATCCTCATCCGCATCCTAATCCTAATCCTAATCCTAATCCTAATCCTAATCCTAACCCTGATCCAAATCCTAATCCTAATCCGAATCCGAATCCTAATCCTACTCCTCATCCTCATCCTTATCCGCATGCTAATCCTCATCCGCATCCGCATCCTAATCGTCATCCTAATCCTCATCCTCATCCTCATCCTCATCCTCATCCTCATCCTCATCCTCATCCTCATCCTCATCCGCATCCTCATCCTCTTCCTCATCCTCCTACTCATCCTCATGCTTGTCCTCATCCTCATCCTAATCCTATTCCTAATCGTAACCCTAATCCTAACCCTAACCGTAACCCTAACCCTAACCCTAATTCTAATCCTAACCCTAATCCTAATCGTCATCCTCTTCCTCATCCTTGTTCTCCTCCTCGTCCTCATCCTCGTCCTCATCCTCATCCTAATCCTCATCCTTATACTCATTCTAATTTAAATCCTAATCCTAATACTAATCCTGATCCTCATCCTCATCCTCATCATCATCCTCATCCTCATCCTCATCCTCATCCTCATCCTCATCCTCATCCTCATCCTCATCCTCATCCTGATCCTCATCCTCATCCTCGTCCTTGTCCTCGTCCTAATCCTCATCCTAATCCTCATACTCATTTAATCCTAATCCTAATCCCAATCCTAATTCTAACCCTACTACTATTCCTAATCCTCATCCTAATCCTCATCCACATCCTCATCCTCATCCTCATCCTCATCCTCATCCTAATTC
>NC_032022.1:4374664-4375782 GCF_001865875.1 Lupinus angustifolius
TAATCCTAACCCTAATCCTAATCCTAATCCTCATCCTCGTCCTCATCCTCGTCCTCCTCCTCGTCCTCATCCTCGTCCTCCTCCTCATCCTCATCCTCATACTCATTCTAATCTTAATCCTAATCTTAATACTAATCCTAATCCTCATCCTCATCTTCATTCTCCTCCACATCCTCATCCTCATCCTCATCCTCATCCTCATCCTCATCCTCATCCTCATCCTCATCCTCATCCTCATCCTCATCCTTAGCCTCACCCTCATCCTCATCCTCATCCACATCCTCATCCTCATCCTCATCCTCATCCTGAGCCTAATCCTAATCCTAATCCTAACCATAATCCTAATCCTAATCCTAATCATAATCCAAATCCTAATCCAAATCCTAATCCTAATACTCATCTTCATCCTCATCCTTATCCTCATCCTCATCTTAATCCTACTCCTAATCCTAACCCTAATCCTAATCCTAATCCTAATCATATCCCTAATCCTCATCCTCATCCTCATCCTCATCCTCATCGTCATCCGTCATCGTCATCGTCATCGTCATCGTCATCCTCATCCTCATCCTCATCCTCATCCTCATCCTTATCCTCGTCCTTCTCCTCCTCCTCCTCATCCTCATCCTCATCCTCGTCCTCGTCCTCATCCTCATCCTCATCCTCACCCTCCTCTTCATCCTCATCTTCATCCTCATCCTAATCCTAATCCTAATATTAACCCTAATCTTAATCTTAATCACTATCCTCATTCTAATCCCAATCTCAATCCTAATCCCGATCCTAATCCTATTCCTAATACTCATCCTAATCCTAATCCTAATACTCATCCTCATCCTCATCCTCATCCTCTTCCTCGTCCTAATCCTCATCCTCATCCTAATCCTCATCCTCATCCTCATCCTCATCCTCATCCTCATCCTGATCCTGATCCTAATAACCCTAATCCTAATCCTAACCCTAATCCTAATCCTAATCCTCATCCTCGTCCTCATCCTCATCCTCATACTCATTCTAATCATAATCCTAATCTTAATACTAATCCTAATCCTCATCCTCATCCTCATGCTCCTCCACATCCTCATCCTCATCCTCATCCTCATCCTCATCCTCATCCT
>NC_032022.1:4375882-4376684 GCF_001865875.1 Lupinus angustifolius
GAGGAGGAGGATGAGGATAGGATGGGGATGAGGACATGGATTGGATGACGACGATGATAGGATAAGGAAGAGGATGAAGGATGAGGATGAGGAGGAGGAGGAGTATGAGGATAGGATGAGGAGGAGGAAAGGATTAGGATGAGGATAAGGAGGAGGATAGGATGAGGATGAGGATTAGGAGGAGGATAGGATGAGGATGAGGATAGAATGAGGGTGAGGACGAAGATGAGGATGAGGATGACGATTAGGATAGGATGAGGATGGCGATGAGGATGGGGATGAGGATGAGCAAGAGGATAGGATGAGGATGAGGATGAAGATAGGATGAGGATGAAGAGGAGGGTAGGATGAGTATGAGGATGAGGATGAGGATAGGATGAGGATGGGGATGAGGATGAGGATGAGGATAGGATGAGGATGAGGATGAGGAAGAGGATAGGATGAGGAAGAGGATGAGGAGGAAGAGTAGGAGGAGGAAGAGGACGATGATAGGATAGGGAAGAGGATGAAGATAGGTTGAGGACGTGGATAGGATGAGGATAGGTTGAGGACGTGGGTAGGATGAGGATTTGGATAGGATGAGGATGAGGATAGGTTAAGGAGGAGGAAGAGGACAGGATGAGGACGAGGATGAGGTTGAGGATGAGGATAGGATGGGGAGGAGTAGGAGGATGAGGATAGGATGTGAAAGAGGATGAGGATAGGATATGGAGGAGGATATGATGAGGATGAGGAATTGGAGGAGGAGGATGAGGATAGGATGACGATGAGGAGGAGGAGGAGGATAGGATGAGGATGAGGA
>NC_032022.1:4376784-4377739 GCF_001865875.1 Lupinus angustifolius
ATGAGGAGGAAGAGGAGGGTAGGATGAGGATGAGGATAGAATGAGGACGAGGATAGGATGAGGATGAGGAAGAGGATAGGATGAGGAAGAGGATGAGGAGGAAGACGAGGAGGAGGAAGAGGACGATGATAGGATAAGGAAGAGGATGAAGATAGGATGAGGATGAGGATGACGAGGAGGATACGATGAGGATGAGGATAGGTTGAGGACGTGGATAGGATGGGCTAGGTTGAGGATGGGGATGAGGAAGAGGATAGGATGAGGTTGAGTATGAGCATAGGACGAGCATGAGGACGAATATGGGATGNGCTTCTCGTGGGACCCGATAGTATGTCAATCGTACATGCTCAAGGTAACATCTCAATCATAAAAACCCATCACCGAATACTCCTAGACGGTCACATGACCAAGCCTCTTACGGTCGGTCGATCGTTGTTCAGTGATATCATGTATCCTTACTAGGGTACTCCCCTAGTTCACGACCTCAAGTCGGATACTTGCCCAACAAGGCATAAACACAAACAATGCTTTCATACCTTTGTGGAGTCATGCTTCACATCTAAGCCATGATCTCATTCCACAACCTTTATAACACAACACACCCTACCCGGGTTCATCACATTGCTCTCAATATCATTTTATTCCAATCTTCCCACACCATCCCTCGCCCAAGCGGGGACTAGTCGCTCAAGCGACAATTCCTCTTGAAATCCCAAATAAACTGAAGCTTTCCTCGCCCAGGCGAAGGTATTATCGCCCAAGCGAGATCGCTTCTCGCCCAGACGAGAGAGTTCTAGAAACTCATTAAATTCTGGATATTTTTTTTCGCCGAAGCGGGTTTTTGCTCGCCCGGGCGACGCCTTGCTTGCGCAAGCAACAAGGACTTGGACAAAATGCCAATTTTTGTCATTTTCGATAACCGAAACACATTTAAACATGGTTTTTCAAACACCTG
>NC_032022.1:4377839-4382236 GCF_001865875.1 Lupinus angustifolius
TGCACCACTTCCTTAGGGACCATGTCCAAAAGAAAGATGTTCTCTTAGAATTTGTTGATACACATGAACAACTAGAAGATATCTTTACAAAACCTTTGGGTAATGAACCTTTTTACAAACTTAGACTTGAACTAGGTATCCTTGATGAAGCATATCTATCTTAACATGTTGATATGTACATTATATGTGCTTCATTATATGTATTTCATGCCTATATTTACTTTTATATGCTTTTCAATGCTTAATTTTAATCATTTTGGGGTATGTATTTTGTTACCATGTATGGGTAATCTATTACAAGGCATCAATGGCAAAAATTATTCAAAATCCAGCCAATGTAATCGATTAACTGCCCAAACAGAAGGTTTGAGTAATTGATTACTCAATCGTGGTAATCGATTATATTCTGGACTATTTAAGGCAAAAATCAGATTTTTGAACTTCATATTCTTCATTTTCCCTCCTTCCAACCATGATACCCCCCCCAACTTCGAAAAACTTCATTTCTAAACCGTTTTGCTTGATTTTTGTGGTGTTTCATACCAAATTTTTACTCCTAAACACATTCCTACCATCATTTTTGTGTTTAGAGTTCTAAATCAAAAACCCCAAATCTCAAAATGTTCAAAGCCTAAGTTCTTCAAAACTCAACAACATGGCTGCATCCTCTAGATCCAAGAAGCAAAGAACCAATGTGACTCAAGGAAGTCAACAAAACCCGAATGAAGTTAACACATTGGATTTAGTTCGTCTTTTGGAAAACGAGGATCAACGCAAAACCTTGAAAGAGCACTTCATGCAACGACCCATTTTTCATCCAAAGTAAGGTAAGTTAAGCTCGTTTGAGGATAATAATGTCATTTTCCCAACTTTTTTTAACAACAAAAACTCTCTGAAATTTGTGAAATGCAATGCTCTTACTATATGGAACTTGTACGTGTATTTTACTGTAATCTGAGTTTTACGAAGAATAAAATCTTCTCTTATGTCAAAGGAAAAGAGATTGGCATAGACTTCAAAACTCTGAGTCTACTTTGCGGTAATATACCATACATAGGAACGATAGTAGCGTCTGACATTCAATGAGACTTAGAAGGGTTCAATAAAATGGATTTCTACTACTCTATGTGTAGATACTCCAGACGAGAAATTGAAATGCGTAAGCAAAGGTCTTCAGTGACTCTATGCAAAACTGAAATATTTTATCTATCGGTAACTTAAGCTTAGAGTACCATTTGACTCATTACATGTTAAGCTACATCATAGTTCCAAAGTTGTTAAACCATTCACAAGTAAATGATACGAAATTAGAATTGATGTACACTATGAAACACAATGTTCCAATTAATTAGACATTAATGATAATGAGACAAATCTGGACCTTTAGAAGTGAGTATGGACCATTACCATATTCCATTCTCATAACCGCTATACTTGGATATTCTGGTGTTTCGTTTGATGGAGAATCTAAAATCATACTCGATGCTCGCACTAAGATTGATATGGATATAATCCACAATATGGGTTTCTTTCGAGATACCAATGACATTATCTACAAGCATCATATTAATCAGCATACTACAAATCAAGAAAATCCTTTGACTGACCCTTATACTCATTCCTCATTTCGTTTTGAATCATCTTCTTTTGACTCTACTCCTACCAATCCAATGATAATGGATGAGTTGTTCTCGCTTAAGGGCTACATCACTACACGTATGGATGCTCCCAATACAGCGAATCATCAAGTTCAAGAAGAGCTTAAATGCTTCTCAAATCGGTTGGACTACATGCACTTGGACTATCAAAAAGCTAATCCAGATCATCAGGAGTAGTGGTCTAGCAATCTGGGATTCTACTTAAGTATTTTGATTTCGTTGTTGTTATGTTCAAAGCTGATGTTTCTATTGGTTTTTTACTTGTGTATTCAGATATTACTTTAGAACATCTTTCTATTTGCTATCTAATATATGCAATATATGAATTATGTTTCTTCAATGTTGTTTCAATGCTATGCTATGACATGATATATTATTCTCTAGCATTTGACATTATTCCAAATTATGACCTTGGATTGTAAGTAAGTTAACATATCTGAAGAAGAAAATATGAATATAATGATGATGATAATGACTGAGGATGACCCAGTTTCGTTTGAAGAAGTAATGAAAAGCAAAAATTAGAGAGAAGCAATGTCAACAGAAATTGAAGCTAAAGAGAGGAATCAGACTTGGGCACTTACCGTACTTCCTAAAGAAGTCAAACCTATTAGAGTTAAATGGGTATTCAAAACTAAGCTTAAGGAAGATGGGGATATAGAGAAGCTCAAAGCAAGGCTGGTGGCAAAAGTGTATGCATAACGCCAGGAGTAGATTACACTGAAGTATTTGCTCTAGTGGCAAGACTTGATACCATCCGTGTGATATTCGCAATTGATGCGCAATTCAGTTGGGAGGATTTTCAACTTCATGTGAAAAGTTCTTTTTTTCACGAGGACCTCAAGGAGGAAGTGTTCATAGAACAACCTGGGGGATTCATAAAGAAAGGAAAAGAAGAGAAAGTCTATAGGATGAGAAAGGCATTGCATGGCCTTAAACAAGCACCTCAAGCTTGGTATAGCAGAATTGAAGCTTACTTTGTGCGAGAAGGTTTTGAGAAGTGTCTCAGTGAACGCACACTATTCACAAAGTCGCAAGGAGGAAAGATACTAACATTATGTCAGAGTTGCCATTCAACAACGCTTATTTTAGATGTATAACAGTGCTTTCATGCGCTTTCTGTTTTACCGCAATAGTATATGGTCATCACTAACAACGCTTCACAAACGTTGTTGTATTGATTATATACCACAACGCAACATACAAAAAACATTGTCATATAGTGCATCAATACAACAACGCATCGTCCACAAAGCGCTGTCATATAGATCTTACATAAAAAACGCATTTTATAGGTCTTATTAATAGTGCTTATTGTTGTGCTATTGAAGTTCATATATTTAACAGCACAATAACAGAAAAGCGCTATTGTATTATTCATAAATTTTCTAAAGCAGCACCTTAATACAACAACGCATCACTCACATAGCGTTGTTGTATTAATAATCTACAACAACGCTTTCTATAAAAAATATTGTTGTAGTTATCCTTTACAACAATGCTTGTCAGAGCTTCCCCTAGAATTCACTATTGATTTGTATAAATTAATATCTGTATATACATTTATTAGCAGAACAAACATTCTCCACAACACATATATTTATACATTCTGAACAACACATACAGATTAATACAAGCCAGAAGTTTGTTTTATTAATCATCAATACAATAAAAAATACAAACAATGAATATCATGTCAATTATGTTTTGACAGAGTACATAATTACAAATAAAAAAATGACACAAATTAAAAAGAAACAATATTATACAAAATACAAACAATCAAAATTAAGCTATAATTATACAAAGACTACTTGCAACTACTTTTTCCTTTTCTTTGATTGTTTTTTCTTGTAGGGTCATCCTTGTTTGGAGGAGCATATTGATTTACCCAATGCCTTTCATCGTGATCATCTCTTTTATATAAATCATCATTCGTAGTTGGTCCACTCTCACGCGATTGATATGTCCCAAAAAAGGATCCTCTTCATCAATATCTTCATATTCTTGGTCATCAATATTATTGATGATTATTTTGTTAGTTAAAAGAACAATGGACAATTTCATATCAGCTGGGTGTTGAAAGTCGGTTTCTCGGTGTTTTTTTATTGGGAGTTTTCTTCTCTCAACAAATCGTCCCGACAACATTGCCAATTTGTTGAAAGATTAATACTCTCATTTTCGTTATGTTCTTTTTGTAAGAGAACTTGGTTTTAATCTTTGTTCACCATCTCGGCTTTGTTGAAATAAATTCCAACGCCGGTATAATGGTTTCAAGAATATTCCAGATACAACTTACTTTCTTAATAATCATGTGAATAAGTCATTCCTTTTTTGCCCCATCTCGGCTTTGTTAGAATAAATTCTAACGCCAGTATAATAGTATCGAAGCAATTACCTACTACATAATTATCAAGTACCTTTGAATATCATCTCGGTTTTGTGGAATAAATTTCAACATCGGTTTAATGGTATTCTAATATATAAAAGTGATGAATAGTTAGTTGTTAGATACATATAAATAAATAAAGAACAAAAGAATAATAAATTTAGTGACCTTTATTTATTTACTCCATTTCGGGTTCATTTTATTAACAAACCAAACTTCTTCCTTAAGGAAGGTTGGTATTAAAGAATAAATAAAATGCGGAAAGTAAATAACAATAAATAAAAGTTAGTAAGTTAGTTCATCACTATTGTATATTAAAAGGTGTTTTCAACAAATAAATTTATTGATAA
>NC_032022.1:4382336-4444535 GCF_001865875.1 Lupinus angustifolius
AGAGTTCCTTCTTTCAAGTGTTTTTGAGATGATTTTATGATGAATTGTGATATGTTGCTCGAAGGAATTGGCCTCCTATTTATAAGCCTCATGCCAGACCGCTGAGCTGCTTAGCTGAACCACTCAGCAACTGACCAAACCCTTTAGCATGGGTTTGGTCCCTTGACCAAGTAGCTTTGTCACCTCCTTGTGCATGACTCATCAAAGCTAGTTGTGGGTTATGACACCAGCTATTGTGAGCTACTTCTGAAGAGCTTATGGTGGACTACTTGAGGTGAGGTCATGGAAGACTTCATGGTTTGCTTGATGGTTAAGTCAAGTTTGGTAAGCACCGCCCAGCGCACCTGCTTCACCACTGAGCTGCTTGTTCATCAGCTTCTAACCGTGTTAACTGGGACGTGGCTTGGTGCTTGCCATCTGGTGAGGAGTCTGGTTCTCCGCTGAGCTGCTTGGTTGGACTACTAAACAGCTTGTTCAACAGCTTGGTCTTGTGCCAAGCTCATGTCTGACCGTGTCAAGCAGATTTCTGACCGTGTTAGGTCTAGTCTAGTGCTAGGCTGAGCGGCTAAGTAGGTCCGCTCAGCTGCCTGGTTGAGCACCTTGATTTTCTTGACTTTTTTTGCTTTATTGACCATAAATCTTTTCTTTTCTTTTCTTCATTTTAATTCCTACAAAATACATAAAAAGGAAATACAAACACAAATATACTAAATTGTGATATTTTATACAAAAAGTATTGTTTTAAGTTGGTTTTTCTCAATTATGCTTAAGATAAGTGCCATAAAAGTGTATGAATTTTAGGTATGTTTGACACTATCATTGGGTCACTAACATAGAATACTTGTTGAGCTTGTGATGCTAGAATAAATGGCTCATCTTTATAGCCTGACCTATTAAGATTCACTTCCATGAACCCTAACTCATCAACTCAGAAGCCATTGTTATTATCAACCCACATATAATAAAAAAATGGCATCCGAAACATTGTGAAATCCAATTCCCATATGCATTCAATCACTCCAAAGTATGACATGTTCACATATATTGGGTTTCTATCTTTTTCACTTGACATGTGTAAAGTTCGAGCAACAAGAGTCATACCACTATTTTGCATTTTACTTTGATCATCTTGTTTTTTCATATACAATGTGAACTCATTAATTAGGTAACCAGTGTAGGATAAGACATGAAGTCTTGGACCATTGGCTAACCATTTCAATCTTTCGGAAACCAAATGTGCATTTATATTCAACTCCTCATCAATGTGATTTAATAGCCACTTTATGAAACATTGATTATGCTCTTTGGAAATCCAATTTTAATTCTTACTTGGGTAACACTTGCTTAGCATCACCTTGTGTGTTTCAACGCTCAACCTTGTCGGCATTATGTAAAATATATAAGTGCGCTTGCTCCATTTCGGTTCTTGTTATAGTCAATATTTCATTCCTAGTAATACCTTCACCAAATGGTTTTTTGCATATCGAGGCTTTGGAATGTCCATAAAATCACCATCGGTAAGATATCCAGTACAAAAATCAAGAGCTTCTTCAACAACATATCACTCATTTTTTTCCAAATGAGGTTACAAAATCATGTTTTTGCACCTCATTTTCCAACTCCATTCCCTTTGAATTTCAATGAACTAAAATCCTAAAAACATCCTAAGAACACTCTCAAATGAGAGAGAACCGAAAATGAGAAGAAAAATAGTATGTACAATGTGTTAAAGTGAAGAAATGAAGGTGCCTTTTATAGGCATTCTAGATCGCCTAGCTCTCCTTCATGGCCGCTTAGCTCACTGGTGGGTCAACAGCTTGTCCCGTCTTGGGCAGCTAGCTTGGACAACCCATTGTGGGCTAGGTTATGTACATGGTGACACCTCCTACTTGCTTTTTCAGAACATATGTCATGCATGAGATCATGTGCTTGGCCTTCAAGTAAAGAATAGGCAAGTTGCTTGCTAAGTTGGCCAAGCTTTCTTCATGGCTAGGTTTTTGACCTGTCTGGCCGCCCAGCTGGAGCTTGAGCCACGCCCAGATACTTGGTTCCTTCATGGTGAAGGAACCAACCTTTCTTCATGGTGAAGAAACCAACCTTTCTTTATGGATGGGTTTGGTCTTGGCCGCCTAGCTCAAGTTGATCCATGCTTGGCTGGCTGGTTTCTTCATGGTGAAGGAACTAACCTTTCTTCATGGTGAAGAAACTAGCCTTTCTTCATGCCGAAGCAACCTTGGTTCCATGATTTTTGAGTTGATTTTAGTTGGTTACTTGGCACTTTTGGGCATGATTTCTTCAAGCCTAAGTCATCTTTTTGGTGACAAGCTTAAGCACACAACATGTCGTCCTTAGCTTATTTGTTTTGAGCTTTTTTCTGTAGACTTTTGGCTTTTGATTTGGCATGCATTCTTGTCTTTCTTTTGATTTAATCAATTTCCTACAAAATTAAAGGGAAACTTGGACAAGAGGTGATCAAAAATTATTTTATACAAACACACTAAATTTATCTAAAAAGTGTTGATTTAAGTTAGTTTTCATATTTTTGCATAGGATAAGTGCCATAAAAAGTATATGAAAATTAGGTATTTTTGGCACTTACCAATGAGTCGGAACGCGGAAACCCCAACTCAATACAATTTAAACGAGTGAAATCACTTTCACTCATTTATAAGGAAAATATTTATAACTCAATACAAGCTAAATATAATGTAATAAAAAAGGCAAATAACTATATGAAAAACTCACTTTCAATTCGGTGTTGAATGCGTGAATGATGATTTTGAGGTTAAACAAGTGAAGGATTTTCGAAATCGGTGTTGAATTATTTTCGTGTAAAATGAGTGAATGATTTTCAGTGTTGAATGAGTGAATGATTTTGAGGTTGAATGATTTTCGAGGTCGATTTTGAGAGTAAATGTGTTTCACTGCTGAGTAAGTGAGTGTTGGGTTTGCTGATGAATGTGTGAGAATGCGGGAACATTTTAATTTTTTAGGGTCTAATAATATCTCCAACAGCGCATAATGATGATGGCGTTGTGAATGATACCAAATCAACAACGCATAGTGAAGACTTCCTTGGGAATTGATATAATTATCATATCATCTCCCAACTTCTGTACATGTTCCAACAAATGAGTATAATAGTTGGTAGTCTTCTTGGATCTCCCATCCCTAGTAGATGGCTTTGAGCTCACATCCCCCGAAGATGGCTTTGAGCTTACATCCCCCGAAGATGGCTTAGACTTTTGGGTACTACTAGGGGTGGAATGTACATTTTCCTGAAATATTCAATAAAACACATATCAATTATAGATCAATATATATATATATATAATATGAGTCTCATAAGGTGAAAAATCATACCTTATGAGGAATTACTGGAACAAGGTCTACTCACCAAGCCACAAAAGTGCATATAGCCTCTCCAACTGTGAAGATATTCTCATCGAGGAAAATGGCAGTAACACGTTATCTTCGATTGCAATGTCAATCGAGACCTTCACATGATGGTGTGAGATACGTGCATTATGTAGCATAGCATCGGTCGACTTGTGCACTTTCCCAACTCCCACTATTCAGCTAGTTGGGGTATCCAGGAAAAGTTTGCAAGAATTGATTCCATGTACGTAAGTTAAAACATATAATTAGTTAATGACTAAATTAAAATTAGTTAACTAAATTATCTCGGGAATGAGAATCAGAATGGGAATAATTTAAGATGTAGGTGTGCAACTCTCATTGACGGTTGAAGGAACAGTGCCAACATTACTACTAGTCATTGCCACTCAGCTTCCTTCGTCTTCATTGATTGCTCAAATTCGTTGGACCGTTGCATGAGGTCATCTAGTTGATTTTGAACCTGACACATTTGGGCTTCGATTGCACGCTTTGGATGGGGTACAAATGTTCGCTGGCTAACCCCAAATCATGCACCTCAGATACAGTCACGGTAGATAGGCAGACCTAGTGCCTTGTCAAGTATTATGCAACTATCCGGGTTTGCGTCCTTTTATTTTAGGGCCACCTAACAAATCAAGAAAAAACATTGTGTTAATTAATCATATTTTGATAAATAAAGTATGAAAATTACGTATAATTAAAAAATGAGCACTTATAACACATCTTGCCGCTTCTTGAACTTCCTCATTGTCGATGACACCATCCTTGTTCTTTCGGGCATCCAGCCATAGAACACCGACTTCTACTCCATGTGGAGTAATAGGTGTATCGCTCTTACTCTCCAACTAACAAAACATAACCAATAATAATATAATTAGATATATATGCATACAAAACATAACCAATAATGTAGAAATTAACAATACTTACAATTTTTCCTCGATTCCTCTATACCTCGCTTGAGAAGCTCGGTATGGATATAAAGGTTTGGATGCCCTCTTGCGGTTTTCATTACTTAATTTCTGAAACAATAAACAACATTAATATCAACAATCATATACAAAAGCATATATATTTACCAAGAAAGACTCATCTTGTGTGCGTAGGGTGACAAAAGTCTTCCAATCCTCTTCATCATCGATATTTTTATATTTAGTTGGAGGTTTTAGGTTGATATTACCATCAACATCTCTGAGTAATTTTTCGGCATCAATTCGGAATTGTCGGAGAGCCTTGCTAGTCGATTTAAGGATATAATCCTTATGCTCCTCACCAACATCAAAAGTTGACGGAAATAAAAACACATATACATTAAATATTGCATGCAAACACATGCATATACTTACATTGCATGAAAAGGTAACACATATGCGTACATTGCATGAAAACACAAAAACTGAAAAATAAACTTCTTGTTATTTCATTCCAAACATCCTCCTTCACGGTATTCCCTACATCACTCCATTTGTTGAAGGTTAACTTCATATTCTGCCTAACAACAACACCAATGTAGCTTACCAATATGTTGCCACCCTTCGAGTTTGATGGTTGACCTTTAGAATTCCATTGAACTTCTATCTTCACATCCTTACTTCTTGACCGAATGACATTCTTCATGGCATTCATTACACGTGGAGGTCGTTTTTGAGCAACAATTTGCTTGTCTTGTGGAGTCGGTGTAGCTTCGTCAGCATTGTGAGAACCATGATCGTCACTTTCGGAAGCCATTGATGAAGTTTTTTCAGTTTTTTCATTTTATGAGAGTATAATGGTTTATGAGAGTATGAGGATTTCTTTTTGATTAAGTTTAGATATTTAAACTATATTACCAATTTAACAACGTATATTAAAGGTAGCATTGTTGAATAGACATCTTCAACAACGTATATTAAAAGTAGCGTTGTTGTATTGACATCTTCAATAACGTATATTAAGGATTGCGTTGTTGTTGTGTATCCAGATGTTTACTACTTATTTTCGTTAACACATTAAAAGCGCTATCGAGATGTAGCGTTGTTGAATAGAATCTAATTGAAAACTTTATCTTAATTATGTGTTGTTGAATAGAGTCTAATTGACAGTGCAATCGTAATTATGCGCTGCTAAACTGAACACATTTTCCAAATTAATAGCGTATTCGTAGTTATGTGTTGTTAAATTAACATTTTACATAACTGGAAAATATTTATACAACATGAATTTAAGTTAATTAACATGAAGTTATCATGAAGTAGATTACTATATAATTGTGTTTGTTAATAGAAAACTGGAAAAATATTAAACATTACATTTTGTTAATTTGTTTTTGTATTTATTAAGTAATGTTAATTTGTTTATTGTGTTTATTAATAAGGGACAACAAAAATATTAAATAAAATAATCATCCAAATAATTAACAAAAAATAGAAATTAACATCCAAAATAATTGTTTTATTATTCATTCAGAGAGGAAAATACATTATAATGAACTAAATGATTTGGTACATCTGAATATAATGAACTAAATGATTTGGAAAAATGAAGAATGCAATGAAAAAGAATTCATTGATTATTTTCCCTTTATTTTCTTTCAAAATCTAGGTCCTTTTTCCAAATCAAAAGTTGTTAAAGACCTCCTTGACATGATTTCAACGAAGGAAATCAATCAACTAAATAATTTAGTAGATGTATGAATTAAATAATCTGCACATTAAATCTTCATCTCATGCAAATCTTGTATGACAGCCACCTTCCTTTTGAAATCTGGGTCCTTTTGCAAAATTAAAAGTTGTTGATGACATCCTTGACATGATTCAGAAATAGAAAAACATTTTTTTCTTCGACTCCTCTATACAAATCTGGGTCCTTTTTCTCTTTTTCACTCTCTGCAGTATTGTTTTTTTTTTTTACTACTTTGTGTTTTCTTCCTCCTATCTTCATGAACATACTCTTATTGAAACACATACTCTTACTGATGAAATAAAACATTAAGTGAACCATAATATTTATAGATGAACAACCATAAATATTTCAACAAACAAAAAGACACACAACCACTCAACCATTAATATTTCCACAAATAACCACTCAATCATTAATATTTTAACAAACGAAGAGACACATAACTACTTCACCATTAATATCTCGGACGCTTAAAAATCGTAAAACATCAACAACACATAATTAAGCAAGCACGGTTACTATGTCATCTTCAACAGCGCTTCCTTAAGTAAGTGTTGTTTCATATATTAACATCAACATCGTTTTCTATCAAATACGTTGTTAAACATAAATCATTCAAGCCAACGCTAACATTACTGATGTTCAATAGTGCTTTGTCAAGAATGCGTTGTTGAAGTTATACAAATTGATAGTGCCTGCTTTATTATGCGATGTTGATGTTCTTCCACCTCATTTTCAACAGTGTCATTCAAAATTGCGTTGTTGAATGACCGTTGTTTATTACGATATCTGGCGTAGTATAATAGTAAGTATTCATGTTAATTATTTGATCTTTACTAAGAATGATAGAGCCATGGGTGATGAATTTAAACATTCAATGATGCTGGAATTTCATATGTCTAACTTGGGAAGGTTGAGACATTTTCTTGAAATAGAAGTTAAGCAGGGATCATATGGGATTTTCATCTGCCAAAGAAGGTATGGACGAGAAGTATTAGAAAGATTTGACATGGGAGGTGGCAATGTAGTAAAGAATCTGATAGTCTCAGGTACGAGGTTGTCCAAAGATATAGGTGGAACAAGAATTTATGAAACTATATTTAAGCAAGTAGTTGGAAGTCTTATGAGCTTAACTGTCACTAGACCTGACTTGATGTATGGTGTTAGTCTAATAAGTAGGTTCATGTCCACTCCAACTATGTCACGTTGGCTTGCGGTAAAAATAATTTTAAGGTACCTGAAAGGTACAACCGATCTTGGGATTCTTTATAAGAAATGAGAAAACAACTTGAGATTACAGCCTTTACAGATAGTGACTATGTCGGTGACTTAGACAATCCGAAAAAGTACTTCTGGATTTGTGTTTATGATGGAGTCTGTTGTTTCTTGGTCCTTAAAGAAACAACCAGTGGTTGCTCTTTCCACTATGGAATCAGAGTATATAGCAGCATCATTGTGTACATGTCAGTGCGTCTGGCTCAGAAGGGTGTTGAAGAAACTTGGAGGTGAAGAAAAGACAAGAACCGCAATTATGTGTGATAACAGCTCCACTATACAATTATCCAAAAAAATTGTGTTTCATTGGAAAAGCAAGCATATCGATGTAAGGTTCCATTTCTTAAGAGACTTGGTGAATGATGGAGTTGTTGAGTTGAGCTACTATAACTCTCAGGATCAAATTGCAGATATCATGACAAAATCAATAAAGTTGGAGCAGTTTGAGAAACTTTGTGGCATGCTTGGAATGGTTGAAGTTGCTAAAGAGAAAGAGGAAGTGTCAAGTTCTACTATCACCCGAGCGAGAGGTTGTCGCTCAAGCGACAGTTCATAGGTGTATAAGCCAAAGTCATTGTGTGACTCTTGCTTCAGCGAGAGGTTGTCGCTCAAGCGACAATCCACATGTGTAGAATCCAAAGTCTCTGCTTGTCTCTCGCCTGAGCGAGAGGGTCTCTCCCAAGTGACAATTACAGTTTTAGAAATAAAAAAATGTTGTGACTCTCGCTTGAACGAGAGTAGGTCGCTCAAGCGACAGTTTGCAGTTCTGGGAGCCAAATCTCTATGAATTTTCACTTAAGTGAGGGACACGGTCATCCTGCTCGCTCAAGCGAGACAAAAACGCATATGCATTAGTTTAAGGGAGGTATTGTTAGATAGTTTTTTTGTTTTTATGTTTATGGAGAATAAAACCGATCAATGGCCACTTTATTGGCATTGATAATATGGTCGGTTATGTTTTTTTTGTTTTGGAAATAAGGCTATATATAACCCTCAGCAGATGAATACAAAGTATGCAAGTTTTCTACCTTTCTACTATTCTTTGCTTTCTGAGTTATAACAGTAATGATCTCTTTTCTTATAATTGGTGCACATTATAACAAGAGACTTGAATCCAATATATAACAATGATTTCTCTCATCTATTACAATACTAGGTAATGTTAGACTTTGTAAAATAATATCTTTCAAGCATCTCCAGTAATTTCCATTTTGAAATATATGAATATCTAACTTGAGAAATCTTGATAATAAAATTCACCTTAGCAAATATTCAGGTCCACTATGTTCAATCTCTAACTCGATTTTCCAGCTTCACCATGAAAGAGTTTGTTCCCCCTTCAACATAAGTCATTTTGAGTATCCTTGATAATATTATCAAGATCCTATTGCTAACCGGCGAATTGGTTAATTAAATTACTAAATCTGGTTGTCACAAACAAGTATAAAACATTGTCGAGACTACAAGGACTTATTTTATACTAGCCTTTCAACTAAAAATTATTATTCTAAGTTGGTTTTAAAAAGAGTTTTGGTTGATTTGTTTGATTAACTAATTACTAACTATTTGACCAAACTACTGGGAATAAAGGTGATGGGAATGAATTTCCTACTCACTATCAATACTCACACAAATCAAATATATTGAGTTAAATGCAAGACCTCAAATGTATTAATCACCAATGTTTTGGTCATATTAGTAGCCCATCAAAACAGCTCTCTCTCTAGCAACTAAGTTAATAATATGAAGATATATGAATTGTTAAGCATACACCTCTATATCTAGTAGTACATGTTAACAAGTTTGAGACTTAGTAAGTTATTGAAGTGACAAATTGATATAAATCTTTGTCTACCAAATATACCAAATTGATGAGTTGTATAAAGTCAGAATTACAACAAGGATTTCTCCAATATTTTCGTTTACAATACATACAAAAAGGTGATTAATCTTAAAGTAATCAATAAGCACATAAACTTCTCATAAGAATCAAAATATAGTAAAATAGTATAAATTCAAATTAAAATGTATACATCAAGGTCATATTACATTCAATTCCAACAAGGAAGAGGTTTAGCTACACATTATCATGGTAACTAAACACAAAAATACAAAGATAAAATTAAGCTCATAGGAGAATAAATTACATCCTCAATAAGCATAGATTTGATCATCTAACATTTCCTCATTGCTTCTACACCTCAATCTAAGCTAAACTACCCTAAGAACTAAAATATATTGAGTATAAAGTGTTCCTATTCGAATATATATTTTACAAACCCAAGTTAAACCATTTAAATAGTGTCTGAAATCTGGCTTTCACGCTCAGCATACCGCCTGTGTGCTGAGCGCATCTCTTCGATTAGCCCAGCTCAACCTATCAACGAACTTCTTGTGCTAAGCCACCCCTTTTCTTGTTGAGCGCATACGTGGCGGTTAGCGTATACGAATTTATGACTATAAGTTCCTGAGGTCATGGGTTCGAGTCACAGAAGCTCCCTTTTGGGGGAATAAAATATTGTAGAGGGTATTTAATCTTAATAGGTGGCACGCTTAGTAAATTCATGGATCTGGTGGGTCACATGTCAAGGTTGGGGTTTTATATGGTAGATGTTCCATATTAACTTGTCCCTCTTAGTATTGATGATCGAGAGTGTTATTGCTATTGTAAGAGAGGTATGAGTTGTTTCTTTTGTAAGGTGGGTTGAACTACCCATTTTTTTCCCACTATAATCATAGTTATAAAAGGTATGACATGCAACAACTTCTTATCCCAAATTTCCTAGTGTGGACTCAATCTTTGATCAGCAATTAGTCTAAATGTATCCCCATATACCACATGCATCACACCGCACATTGCTAATGCTCACTACATTTGATTTATTTCATACTAATTTCTCCAATCCCTGGCAAACAATATCCAACTTTGAGATGATCATCCATCTGATTGACTTCAAATTTGACTCCTTGAGTTCTTCTTGGATTGGTCCCTCTTTTGTTGGCCTATTGGCTATGGTTTGAAGCCACATTCTCGGTAATCATGAAAGCTTATGCTATCTTTTTGTTCATCAATGCTCCCTTTATCGTAGAGCCCGAAGTATGCTTTGAATAATAATCGAGACTGTTGTAAAAGGTGTGTATGATCTGCTATTTCTCCAACCCGTGGAATGGGCAAGCTTCTAGTAGATACTTGAATCTATCACACGTCTGTGAGATTGAATCCCCTTCGTTTTGGTTGAAGTTTATGACTTGGTTTCAGACATGGGTAGTAGTTGAGGGTAGGAAGTACTTGTTCAAGAATGTGAGCTTTATATCTTCCCGTGTGGTGATCATCTTATTAGATGGAAGCGACTTGAACCAACAATGAGCTTTATCCCTTAATGAAAATGGGAATAAGTAAATGTGAATTGCATCATTTGAGCCTCCTTCAATTTGAATTGTCTCACAGAACTCCAAGAAGTGATCTACGTGATTGGTAGGATCTTCTAAGGGAGAACCATTGAATTGATTATGCCTTATGATATAGAGTAATGATGGCGGTATGGTGAAATGACCCACTTCAATTGGTGACCTAGAGACTCTTGATCGTAGTCCTCTATCATTCAATGTTGAGTACTCTTTGAGTGACTTGTCATCTTTTTCGGCTATTGCTCATGTTAGCTCACATCTTTCCCTCGTTCATTATCTTTGGTGTTGTCTCCTTCTATGAAAATTCCTCTCCAATTATGTGTCAAGAACTATTGATGTCCCAAAATCACTCAAACTTTGCATATAGTAGCAACAACATGTAGATGATCTGGAGAAATTAGAGCATAACTCAATCAAAGTATACAAGATTAATCAATTAAAAATCAATAAATTATGACAAAATCCCTGATAATGGCGCAAAAAACTTGATGTATGCAATATCGCAAGTGTACGATTTTGTCACTAAGTAATAAAATATTCGATCTCATATGGATTGATTATCCAATTGATTCCATTAATTAATTATTATCATCAATTTTCATAAAATAATATAGTTTTTAAAGATTAAAATAGTAAACAGTATCTAGAATTAAATCGAATTAAAATATATCCAATAAGAGTTTCCGGGATTGAGGTTACCAAACGATGTTAATGAATTAACATTTACAACATCCTTCCATGAAATTTAAGTCATGAAGGTAGACAATCCAATAATTGGTATTATTCTCTCTCGAGAAATAAAACCTACACCCACTTGAAGCCTGAACCTACTCTCATGGTACATGAATCAAGCGAATCTCTTGCTTGGCCTCGTGCCAATCTCTTTGTGGTTTTCCATTGGTGTCACTGATCTCTCTTCGGGTATTCAGGTTTACCTCTCGATCATTTTCCAATCTACCTAAAACGTGTAATTATATGGCTAGTACACTCATAAAAGTTTGCTCTCTAATATCCAAACCGCAACAAGCACAAGAAGGAATAGTGAACTATGGAACTACTCACTCATGATAATAGAGAAATAGAAAAATATTTTTATTGAAGAATAAAGGAGAGAATACATAAATCTTATTATCTATTCGTGGTGTAACTTGTGTTTTGCTCACCCATATTATGTTGTTGTGAATTGTCTCTTCCTTCTTTGTGATGCCCTCTATTTAAATGTGATAAGAAATATGAAACCAACCTTCTAATTTGAAATCCAAATCATCATATTTATAAAAAACCAATCTTTGCAATTTTATTTTCATGAGTTGCTTCAAAATATGAGGCTTCTGATATGTGCGATGATATTAAAACCATGTTTAAATCTTCACAATATTAATTAAATCAGATTAGATAAAATATGGATTCTTCTTGTTGGTGTTGATCCTCAATTATGGCACAATATTTATCAAATCATGTTTATCTAAAATATGATGTTTTCACAAATTTTGACTATCTTTTTAACCCATATTTAACCCAAAATGCGTCAAATTATGACAAATGTAAACTAAAATCTGAATTAAAGATTTGTATAAATATGCATTAAATATGATGTATTTACATATAAATTAGTGACTATTGTATAACGTTGGCCGCAAACAATAAAATAAAATGCAATATATAAATATAAGAGAATAATTGAGAGAAATTATTAATGAAGTTCAGTCAATTGTGACTATGTCCTCCAGAATGTTGAGTGACTATCAAAATATTATTGGAAAATAAAGATTTCAAGCTCTAACATACCCATGGGCTTAAGGCCCATATAATATTTTTAATTGATGCTTATAATTTATGTTTATATTTGAAGTATATTATAACGAATGACTTGAGTCCATTATATAACATTGATTTTCATCATCCATTCTAAAACTATGTATTGTGAGACTTTATATAATAACATATTTCAAACATTCTTAACATGTCTTAATAAGTGTCTTGAGTTTTTTGGAGAGAAAATTTCTCATATAGGAGAAACACATGGCTATGAAGTCCTACAATACATTGTGGTGAAAGAGTGATCTATATAGTCCAATGGTGAGATAGTAGTGGATAACCAAGTATTTCGGAACTTGGTGTTGGTGGATCTACCTTATTCATCTACATACATGTGGCAAGATTAATGTAGCATTTTGTTAGGTGGAGACCTGTTTGTGAGTGAAATTTTAGAAAGAAAGAGAATAATTGAGAGTTATGAAACACATTGTTGTTCTTTTGTGGTTGATCGAATTGGTCGGACTAGAGGTTCGGGCAAGAACTCTTCTCATGGTATCTGAGTTGAGGTTGACTTGGATCCATTGATGGAAGTAGCTGAAAAGGTTCTCCGATGATCAAGTCAATATGAGACTAGAGATGTAATGCTCGGGAGCAATATATGATAATGAGTAATAATGACAAGTGGTGAATGAACATAATAGAAGCGTGATAAGAGATTTAAGATACGTCCTGTTGGGGGAACCCCTATTTATAGTGGTTGAGATGAATGATGTGGCTCTAGAAAGTACTGTTGGCATTACCGACTGTTTGAGTTTGTCGGGTGATGTTTTTTCCGTGTCAGGCGGATTTAGCAGGTTCATACTCTGCCATAGTTGACTTATTGCTGATGGTAGGTCTGGTGCCACATTTCAGGCCTGTCCTTGTCGTGTTGACAGATGTATGTGAGATTTGCATAGGGCGTGACAGTGCATTGTTGGCGGCGTGTCAGGTGGGAGTGGTCCCCATCCCGACCTAGCATATCCGGTCAATGGTGACAAACCTATTAAGTCCTTCAACTAGCCATGTCCGATTCTTGGTGGGTTGAGTAGAGAAGACCACCCGGGCAAATGGGGCATCTGAATGACCAAAGTAGAACAATTGTTGAGATGGATTTGAAGCCTGCCATATTTTTTTCCCCTTCAAAATTTAACTCATAATAAACCCTAAAGGAATATGTTAACAAATATATTTTAATAATGGGGATTAAAACCAAATTTTTAGTGTTTAAACACTAGTCATGAGGAAAAAAGATATGACAAAAGTATATTAAGGACTAGTATTTATGAAAAAAGATATGGCAAAAGTATATTAAGGACTAGTATTTATGAAAAAAGATAAGAGAAAAAAGCTAAAACACATCAAGCTTTCACCACGAAAAGCTTGAATAAGTCTATAACTACTCAAACTACATCACATTAGAGCGTAAATAATATTAACAAAGATTCCCATACTCTAGTAAATTAAAAAAACTAATTAAATTTCAATCATTTATTCTATGAAAATCTAATTGTTCAACTCTATTAATTAATTACAATCACATGAATTATTAAATTTTCATAACTAATATGCATACTAAATTTTTTAATTTACTCCTAAAATAAGTAAATCTCTTCTCATTAATATTACAAAAGATATTATTATTATAAATATTTTACTCAAAACAATATCATTATATTGTAGTTAACACCCTCAATTGTTACATTACTTTTATTCAATGTAAATTACTTGTAACTAATGTTATGAAACTCGAGTCAGACATCAAACTAGAAATAGTTCAATATTAGGTTTAACCGGTTAAACCGTCCAGTTAGGCTAGATGATTTTATATATAATTAATAATTTTTATATATAAATATATAATTATGTTCAAATGCAAAAAATTATGTTGTTAATAATTATGTATAATCATATTGAAGTAACCTCCCTCCATCATTTTCAAATCCGAGTAAAACAAAACATTAGAGTGATGTTTCATTTTTTAAAATTTTAAGTTAACCTTTCGGTTCATTCACTTCCCGAGTTATTCCAATTTAATCAGGTTTAACACGGTCAGACCAGAATTTATTCAGTTCAAAGCAGTTCAACCCCTCTTCCGATTAAGACTTTATACCAAAGTCTATTTTCAAGTTCGATATGGTTCTCACAACACTACTTGCAATATTTAGAATGGGGAAGGATGTAAATATGAAAGATGTAAGTTCATTCCGGGAAAGCTCTTGGGATCTTTGGTAATCTATTGATTCGTTAGGGTACAAATTGTCTTTTTTAAATAAATTTTTGGGTAGTTAAAAATAAAGATGTATGTTCAAAATTTGATCTTCAAAAGTTTTGCTGTTGACTGGACGCACACGCTAGAGAACAATCAGAAGAAGGCACTGATTTCTAACTTCTTAACGGATGATTAACAACGCTATCTTGACTTTTCTAGGTTCTAACAATTCTTACGTTAGAGGTAGAATTTGTCAAATTACAACCTACACGACCATGATCTAATTGGTTGAGAGAAATAGTCTAGATATTTAAAGAAGATAGTCTCAAACTGTATTCCAAATTAATATTATTCAAGTAAAAATTGAAAAATAATAAATATATAATTTTTAATTAATATGACTTATTTTTATTATCTAGATTATAATTTGAAACATAATATGAGACAACATATTCTTATTTATTTAATGAGATAATAAGACTTAAAAGTTTAAGTTGTTTGGTGAAGGGTTGAAATTTAACTTTTTTTACTTTATTTAAGAAGAACAATTGATCCCCCAACACTTTGATCATAGAACCATTAGAATATATTTATTATCCTACAAAATATGACACTTTATATACCATTAGTTATAATTGATTAGAAAATATTTAATTATTAAACTTTAAACTTAAATACAATTTCAATCAATCACAACAAATAACAAATGAATTGACATATTTTTTTAGGACAACAAATCATTATATATCTTCCCCTCCAACAAAAAACTGATAGTATCAACTTACTTCCCAACAAAATCAACAAATATCAAAGTTAAAAGATATAACATAACGAAAAAAGTTAGGATACACTAATAAAATATATGCAGTATTATTCAGCTGAAAACAAATAAAGGCATCCAACTGCTAAATGCCTTGTCCAACAAATGGATACAGTCTCATCTATAAATATGATATAAACAAAGAAACATAAATCTCATAAATATACACTATATATAATCACAAATACATGAATCCCATATTCACTACTAATGAATACTAATCAAATGAAGAAAGCTAAGCCAATAGATAAGACTGTGACCATATATCCACAGAAAACCATAGAAGTGGCAGAACTGGTTGGTACAAGAGCAGAAGAACCTGAAGGTCCAAGGTTAGTGGGAGATAAGGCTTCTGATGGTGAGAGTGCAGTGGCACCAGAGCTATTAGCAGTGACATTAATAGCTAACTTTTGTCCCAAGGCACAATGGTCCTTGTAAGTACTTGTGAAGAAATGTTCACCAATTGTGTTGAGAATGATTCTTGTTGGACTAGTTGTGTATACAGCCAGAGTGTTATTTGTTTCACACTTCTCATAAGCTTCCTTTGTGACAATAGCAACATCTTGGGTTCCATTTTTGTAGTAGAAAACTGTACAATAAAAAATTATTCAATGATCAGATTAGAAGGAGGCCAAGTATATGTGGTTATATAATCCAGTGTTATATGTACAACCAGTGTTTTAAATTGCAGTCACAATTATGTTACGTTAACTGTAATTATGAAAAATTACGGGCAATTGTGACTAACACGACTGCAATTGTGACTAACACGACTGCAATTGTGACTGATATGGCTGCAATTACGGTCATGACGCAACTGTGGAGACTCCTGAAACCATAATATTGGGGCTGGAAATTAATGTCACTAACTGCAATTTAAAAGACTGTGTACAACAACTTTGTTACAATATTCGGCTTTATAAGGCATAGTGGTGACACAATACTTTATAAAGCCAAAAGTTGTTGATGCTATCATTTTTATTATATAAGTAATTGTAGAAAATATTTTGAAGTTTATACCAAGACTATCTCCTACAAGAAATAGTTTGTTGTAAGCCCATGCTTCATATGCACTTTCACCAATTGGGGACACTACCCAACCCAAATTGCCACCAACAGTGTAATTGAATGGTTCTCTTGGACCAGGAACATTAATGGCTAGTTTTTGACCCTTAAGGCAGTGTTTGTCCAAAGTGCTTGTGAAATAGTAATCACCAGCAACATCCAAGGTGAAATTTGCAGGGCTAGTTTTCTTAAGAGATATTGGGTTGGTTGTGTTGCAGTTCAAGTATGCTTCCTTTGTGACTCTTGCTACATCTTGTTCACCATTTGTGAAATTGAAAGCTGAACCAAATAAACAAAGTTAAAAAAACTTAGGATGAGTTAGTAAGAAAATAACCATATTTAAGGCACAAAAAGTTAGTTATTATTGGACAAAGAAGGTGTATGAAATGATACTTACAGAGAATGTCACCAACTTCAAAGTAATGCAATGAAGCCCAAGCATCATAAAATATAGGGTCACCTAGTGGAATTGCCCAACCAAAATCATCTCCAACATCATACACTTCCTCTGCTTTAGTGTTATGCAATAAAGCACACACAGCCAAGTACAAAGTGGCCAATTTCACAATATTGCTAAAAGCCATTGTTGTTTAGTTTGTTCCTACAATATGTTTTGTGTCTCTAGATTAATATGTTACCCTAGTAGATGTATTATTTATAAAGGTTGAGAAAATTGGTAAAGGGTTTGTTAATAGGTGATGTTGACTTGAGATGAATTTAAAAAGCAATTAAGTTGAATAGTCACTTTTATTCCTTAAAAATTTCATGTGTCCAATTTGATAACTGAAAAAGTAAAAATCTAGACTAGTACTTTTAAAATTGAGTTAAAATAATATTGGTTAGGGATCATAAAAAAGACTAAAACTAACATATTTGACCAACATTTGATATGTTTATGAATTATTTTAGGTTTTCAAAATTTCAAGAAATAAATTAATACATATAAAAATTTTATGGGACCAAAACATATATTTACTAGGTAGTTAATTCATATTTTACTTTACTTTTCTGGTAGTAGATAAATTGATACATCTTTTCGTGAGAGTCCAATTTTTCTACCCCTTCTTTGCTCTGATCGGTCAAATTAGTTTTGCCTTTGATGTATTTCTAGAATGTCAACTTTCAAATCTTTAACCATTTAGCATACGACCCTTTCAATGGTTATAAATTATTATCAAATAATTTGTGTTCAGATCTAAAATAGGGTTCATTACAAAATTTGTGTATTAATCATTTCATGTTTTTCTGGAAGCTTCTATTTTTCTAATTGAAATCAATATTGTGATTTTCTCTTATAATATAATAGTGTATTATTTGTAACAAACTTCACAACCGACATTTTGGTTGGAAAACAAGATAGGGTCTGACAATCTTTTTTCTTATTAGTTTTCACAATCTTTATTTGAGCCGTCGTAGAATTTGGTTATTATAAAAAACATCACAGTGTTATTTATCATAATCGAGTTTTGTTGTTTTAACTTCCCAACCCATATTAAAGATTAAAAATGGAAAGCTTTTCTTTTTTACATACAAAAAATGGAACTTTTTATGAGAAAGAAACTAGTTAACCTTAATATTATGATTAGAATACTTCGAAAAAGTCCTCCTAATTACTTGGAAAAAATTGATTGTTTTTTTATGTTCTCAAAACAATATCATATTTACTTTTTGATTTTAGAGTAATGTTATAACATTTTATTAAATTAGTGTAAAATTTCTCATAATTATAGAAAAATGACTTATGTTAATTGAAGCATACAAATAAGCTTCATGTGGGTACAAAATAACAGGGGACACTTTTCTACTGTAACAAATATTCTTTTTAAAATGTTTATTTTGAGATAATGTATTTGTTATATTTCATTTTGCCACTTAATGATTAGTTTATAGAAATTGTAGTTTGTGTAATATCTTGTTTAACTTTTAAGCATTAATTGTCATTTTTTGACAAATGTTGCCCTAAAATTTAAAATGTATATAAATATAAAGTGATATTATTGTTTCTTTAAATATTATTATTAAAGTTCTATGTTCAATTTTTTACAAACCAATTGCTGAATTTTCCCCAAAAGATTTAAGGACAGAGCCTAATTATGAGGATAAATGGTGGGCTATTCCAAATGTAAATAAAAAAGTCTCATTGAGTAAAATATAGATGAGTTAAATACCATATAAGTGATAAACTTATAGACTTAATGTGTTAAAGTTTATTAAGATGTAGTGTCAAACCCAATTATATATTTATTTCACTTAGCTTATAAGAAAATATTATAACTCATGAATAAAGATATCATATAACATAAACTATAAGGTATAAGAATACATATCTTATTAATACAGAGAGCCCTAACATTAACATTTCCATTATTACCCAACTACCAATTCTAACATTCAACGCGTTCTAATGTAGACGTTGAGAATATTATAAATATATTTAAAGTATGGAATTTCTCTCTTGACTAATACTGGTATTTATATGTCCAAATGAACAAAACAAACTCAATTACCCAAAATAAATAAATATATCAATAAGGAATTGGGGTTGTCAATTCTTCCTTACATAAGCCACTTATTCTAATTAATGGAGGTTGTTCTAACTTAACCAATGATTTAAATACACAAGTTTATCTTAATATATTTAATTAATTAGAATGGCAAAAAAATTCAATCTATGAATAACTGTGAAAATATCCTAAATATCTGCAATAGCTTATGGGTGAGAGTAACTTTTATGATACTTGCCTGTGAGAACGCACAAATTTATATATTTAGTTTTTAATTAAATTTGTATATATATTTATTATTATTTTAATATTATATATAATATATTTATTATTATTTCATAATAAATTACACACATGATCATAAAATTGTCATATAAATATCATATTATTTGTGTAATAATTATTTTACATATTAATAATTGCAAAATATATAAGAACAATTAAAATTAAAAATTTATTGGACACCCACAAATAGTAAATATCTGCAAATACTGTGAGGTTAAGAAGGGAGACCTTACTCATGCTACCGCGCCTGTTGCATCCCTAACATTAACTCACTTATCTGCAACGTGGTCTTATGGCTTTTCAAGTAAATATAGTTTTTGGCTCCGTGAACAAAATATTTAACCTTTTAGTAAATCAATATGAAAGGGAGCTTGCAGTGAGTTTATAGCATTTGAAAGTTATGAAATAACATTTAGAAAATAACAGAATTTTTCAATAATTCACTTAACAATTTTACTTTTCAAAATTTTAAAAATTACATTCTTCAACTAAAAAATCTTATTATGTTTATTGCTTCATCTTATCTCTCACCCAACCTCACAAATAAATAGAATATTAAATACTCAATTATAAATTAAATATTAAAATAAAGAATTGAAAATTTTCATTTATTCAATTATAAATTAAATATTAAAATAAAGAATTGAAAATTTTCATTTATTCAATTATAAATTAAATATTAAAATAAAGAATTGAAAATTTTCATTTTAACTTATATATCTAATATCTAGTTTAATAAGTTACTTACCAAATTACAAGCTCAAAATTATAAGCAAGTTTTGCCAAATAATTGAGAAGGAAAACTTTATCTTTTATAGGTGTCTTATTAGACTTGAACATAAATGCTATTGTTAAAAAAATACTAACTAATTATCTAAGCCATGATTCTCTCGTGTGATTATTAAGAAATGTATTCAGTTCCAAGATGACTACACAAACAATTCTTACACGCTTCTATATCAAACAGTGTACATCAATTTTTTAGAATTTCTGTACCGGTATTATATTTAGTATTTATGTTTCATATAATTGGTCCATAGTTCACGGTCTCAAGTTGTTGCGGTCCTCGCAGGTTATTATTGTTAATCAAAGCAAGTATCATATTTTGACAAAATTGTTCACCATGCAAGAAAAATGTGTCACTGCATATTTTGATAAAACTGTTATTGTTGAATTCTTTTAATAGGGAAAACTCATAATCAAATCTTAAATGATTGTATAACTTATGCGCCAAGAGTTGATCAAAATTGAAAGAGTTCATATTTGAAGTTTGCTCAATTACTAGCCATAGTTTAATAACCTTGGCATCTTTAAAGTAGCTTCAGTAAATTCTGTTCACATATATTAATATACTCCATACTCATTTATAATAATTTTGATCAATTTTCACCTGTAAAGTAATTTTTAAGGTGGACTTGAGTCTAATATTCAATCAATTTCAACTACCCTAGGTTGCAGTATATGGTTAAGGTTCTTATTAAATATGTGGTAAAATAAATTCCATAGTAGTGAGTAGATGTAAGCAATAAGAAATTATAACAAAAATTTGATGCGATAAAAGAGTTGGAAGTAGACAATTCATTTTTAAGTATATGAATAACTTGACTCACATATCTTTGAACTTTCCCAAACAAACACAAGCATGGAGGTTGAGTTATGTTTGATTATATATTTTGGAAAATGATCCTTTTAAAAATAATGTTTACAAACAATATCTAACTAAACAGTTTCTTAAAATAGTTTATGTTCCATCCCGATCATATGGATGTCTTGACTGCTTGGGATGACATCCCCTCTGACCGAGCAAAGACCGAACATAACCAATCAATAAGCTTAGCTGAAATCATTCCTCTTATACCAGACGTCCTAGGTCGGGGTTAGGACCACTTCCCGTCTGACACGCTGTCAACAACGCACTGCCATGCCACCTGCGATCTCACCTACCCTCAGCCAAGACGATAAGGACACACTATAATACGACTGTCAGACTTGCCACAAACTACAAGTCAACTATGCACAGAGTACGACATTGCTAGAGCCGTCTGACATGGAAAAAGCAGCCCCGACATGGTCGGCCATGCCAACAGTACCCCCAAAGTCACGTCATCCACTATAAATAGGAGTCTCCTTCAACATGAAGTATCATTCAATTCCTTATCACTTAGAACTCATCATTTGTCATTATTATTCACTATATACTTTCCACATGTCATTTATTGGTCCGAGATATTACCTTTCCAGTCTTACTAACTTGGTCGTCGGAGAACAATTTCGGGTACCTCAACTGGCGGGTCCAAGTCTACTTTCATCCGACCACCCAAGAGATGATCTCCCCAGAATAACCCGCAAACCCAAATATGCGACCTACACCCCACTGAATGCTAGCCACCCTAAAATTTTACAAGAAGTTATTACTACCCACCTCGTTCAGCTCCCCAAACCCAATCCAAACAACAAGGTTTGGTCACATGATAGGCGAAAGCACCCAATTGTAGGACACAGTCGAAGACCTGATACATGTCGGCCACCTGCAACACTTTATTGCAAGAATAACACAACAATGACGATCACCCCCATCACGTCGACCAAGCCCTTCGAGAAAGACACCAACAGGGCCATCCTCCAAACAAAGGCCAGCCATATAGATACGTTCAAAAAACCGCATGAAAAGAAGCCTGGTCGATATTAACACCATTTCTAGAGGATTTGCCGTAGGCAACACGTCCAGGTCAGCCCAAAAACGATATATACGGGAGGTCATGCAGACAACCGCCAAGAACACTCAAGTCAACAGATATGCTCTTCCCATCTCGTTTGACGATCATGATTATGAGGGTGTCATCTAGGAGCATGATGATCCCTTAGTCATCACCGCAAGTTTGAATAACAAGAAAGTCGGCAAAATCTTCGATGACCAAAGGAGTTCGACAGACATCATGTTCTAAAATTTAATTGAGTAGATGTAGTTGAGAGACCATGACCTAATACCTTACCATATCCCCCTTCGGCGATAGTCAAATAACCCACCTAGGGCGCAGACCTTGTCCCTCTGACTAGTGGTCCAACTTAAAACCCTCATGATGCGGACCATGTCCCTCTTCAACGGGGGATAAATAGTCACCCAAGGCAATGACTTTGTTCCCCTTGGTCAGATTCACATTTAGGCCACTCAACTTGGTCGAACTCAAATTTACAACGAAAAGCATAATTGCCTCCAATTTCAGTTATATCTATCTTCAATCTTCCCGGTTAACATTATATTGTTGAGACTTAGAGAGAATTGTTTCTATTACTTCTATTTTCGATCAAGTTCAACACTATTACTTCGTTAAGTCGAAGTTGTCTTATCATCTTCGAGGTGTTTATATTAAACTTCTCCAGGTTACCCCCGACCAAGATTACCTTATTCTAGACTTAGTTACTTGTGGTATTAATACTTTCAGTAAGTTCGTCTTATTCAACTGTTGGACTAGCCCTTTTTAAAGCGACAACTCCTACACGGCCGACTCCGACCAAGAAAGCACTCAGTTTACTAAGCCAGGCTATTATTAGAAGGATTAAATCCGACCAACATATCTTTGGTTTCTAATTGTTATTCGAAGTATAAAGGTCGACCAAGTTCACATATGTGACAAAATTATTGAAACATGCTTGTTACTGAAGTCATTTCAGGTCAAGGATACCATACCAACGCTAATTAACTTCTCACAATGCGGAAAGTAAAAGAAGGCAAGCCAAGTACGAAAAAAATACATTCATTAATAAAGAATAAATTACAAAATCCTACAACTATTACAAGGCACTCAAGCCTCCCCCCTTCCCGGGACCGGCAATATCATGATAGAGCCATCGTCCTCCAACAATAGTTGCCCATCTTAAACATGTGCATTGACGCATGTCCAAGACGAGTCCTCGCTCGGGTACACCAAACCAACCTGGGCAAAAGCATTGTCCTATGCAAGGTACAACGCCTCTACCGTCAAACTAGAAATGAAATCTCGTTCAACTGCCAGCCTATCCCTCTTCAACCTAAGGGCAACCACCTTTTCGGTCAGCCGAGCAACCTCATCTTGGGCTTGGTTGCGAGAGTCCTGAGTAGCCTGCCCCTACTCATCAGACAACTTCAACTTATCATTGAGCTGACAGATTTCACCCTTGGCCTCCTCAAAATGTGCCATCACGCTGGCCATCTCATTTTGGGAACCGACCAATTCCCGTTGGGAAGTTAAGACGACTCGACATGATTCCTCATACCGGCGGGTCAGACCGGACAACTCTTGGTTAGCCGCCATTATCTAGGCTTCCAACCCCTTCACCTTGGCCGCATGGGCCTCCTCCATCTCATGCAGCTCGACAGAATGGCGATCCCGTTGGGGTAAAATCAGAGTATACACACACCTAGAAGAGGATGAATAGGTGTAGCAATACAATAAGACCGCTTTTTCAGTCTATCGCAACAATTACAACACTGGACAGAATAATCGATTATTCACACAAGGTAATTGATTATATCCTACTAGGTAATCGATTAAGCACAATTTTAATCAATTATCAGGAAAAACAAAAATCATGAAAATCATGTTTTCTTGGTGAAAAAGTTTCACAAAAATGATATGTTTAGATCTAATTGCTCAAGAAAAATAAACAATACTGAATATGCAAATTATACTACAATTTAAGCAATGATAAGAAATCTAAACAATTAAACATAAAATTGAAAGTAAAAAAGTAAAGGGATAGAGAAAAGTGCGCTAAAAGATTTATCCTGGTTCGTTTACGGGTCGACTTGCAAACTACATCCAAGCCTCCCCTTCCGATCCCATGAGATTTTTCTTCATTATAAAATTAAATGTATTTCGTACAAACACACTTCCAATTTTGATTACAAGAACTTCCCTCTTGGACTCTAGTGGCTCTATTGGTTTCACCACTCAACTCTCTATGGATTCCTCACCACCTATGGTTCTGGTCTCTCACCAATCTCAATCCACATCCAAGAATCTTGCAATAGTGAAAACCTCTACCTAACTACATTTAGGGTTTAACCTAATTCTCAACACTCAAGAATTACTAAATCACTCAACAAAATTGTAAAAGGAAATATGAGTAATGATGCATCTCACATGTGCTAATTTGAAAGGAAACTTAGACCTAAAACATATATCACACAAGAATCCTCAAATCCTAATATGATTAAAGCATGGTTTTTTACAAAAATATACTTTTCTAATGATATGAAAGTTATTCTCCTTTCTCTTTTGAAATCACAAAGAATTAACAATTCTAAACTTAAAAAGATTTCTCTCAAAGGTTTCTAGAAAATGTTAAAATTTTGAAACTCTAATTCTTAACCAAAGAGAATAAAAACGGTTTTTATATAAAACTATTTTTTTGATGATCTAATCGATTATCAAGATTGGTAATTGAGTATTGAGAAGCTAAAAATATCATGTCTGATGGAAATAATCAATTATCATTACAGGTAATCGATTATATGAACCATAAGCCAAATTTCTTTAACTATTGTAATTCTGAATAATCAATTATCAATTAACATAATTGATTATCATAAATCACAGAACAGATAATGAATAATCAATATAATCTAATCGATTATATGAGTTGAAAAATGATTTCATTGATATGAAATATGAACCTTCTATATGATAAATGTATGTGCAATGTATGATTTAAAAATATATAGCTTTTATGCATGAAATCATGTATATGCAATGTATGAACATATCATATAACTATGAATGAATGAAATGTCTCAAAAATTGATTTTAACAAAATAATTCTTGTGAGACCTCCATCCTAGGTTCATCTAACCTAGACTCAAAAACTAAACAATCATCTTAGGACTTCTAAAACATGAAAAATTCTAACTCTATTTAAAACCTTGAGTCTTTGGCATGATGCTTTGGTTAACTTCATCTCTAAGCTTTCTCTTCACCTTTGTCTTGTTCAAGTTATTGTCTTCACAAAACTAAGTCCATGATGCACCATTGCAGTGTTAATTTCCCATTGCAATGTCAGATCCCGTATAGCCTGAAGGGCCTCGCCCCTCCAACCACTCAACTATCGCACCTTCGCCTTTAAATTACTTGGCGATTGATGCAACCATGGTTGAAGTGGATTGGACCTGCCTCATCATGTCCCAGACAAACGATGCGTCAAAGACAAGCTTCACCACGTTGGTCACCAGGTTGATCTCGATCGCCTGCATAAGAGAGTATCCTGCAAGGGGCCGAACCTCCACACTTGGAGCTTTCCCTTTCCCCATAGTGTGGCGGATGGCACGAGGAGGAATGATAATGTTGGGCTCTACAGGTGCCTCCTACTTAGGTAGAGGTTCCGTTGTAGAGACGTTCGTCATTGGAACCATAGGTACGGCCAGAGCGACTTGGACCAGGCTGCTCTAGTCGGACTGAAGAGGAGGAGGAGGTGGAAGATCTGTTCATTTGCCTGTCGAAAGATGTGGACTCCCCCTGGTTTGACTGGAAGCGGGAAGGGGCGAGCCCGTCCGAGCTCGTTCCCCAACCCCAATCGTTAGATGAACTGGTTCAACAATCGGTTCTTCACAAGACGGTCGGCCATAACAGCTACAAAAAAGAGAGACAAATGAGTATGCAACCAAAAACTTACAAGTTATGAATACACGACTTAATACCTACCAACCCGACGTTCAACAGTTTGGTCACCCTTGGACAAGTCGGAGCAAGATAACATGAAGCCATGTTCAACCCACCCAAACATTATATGGGCAACCTCAATCTCCGGGCCTTCGAGACTTTTAAAGGCGTAGCTGAACTTCTAGTCCGAAGTCTGATGGAGGCTACCATTCTAGGAGAACTGGAAACAACGCTTTCCAGGGAGCCGTAAGCTTACTAATGGCTTGCTCCCCGTACTTGACCAGGTAAAATCCCGCCTACCAGTTTTTGGCGGAAGAATCAAATGGGTGGAACAAGACATGCTTGTTCTTGGACTGAAGTCAAGTCCACCCATGGTGATCGGTCTTCTCTTCAACTGGATTGGTGTTATGGGTCACCCGGAAAATCTAGAAGAACAAGCGCACCGTGCAGTGAAACTTCATCACTTTGCAATAGAGTCTGAACGATTTGACAAACCCCTAGGCATTCAGATGCAGTTGAGATGGAGCGACCCCAAGATGGTTCCATGCATCCACATACCACACATCAAAAGATATTTTGAGCCCGATCTTCCGGGTATAGTAATCATATAGATAGAAGCAATACTTGTCCCCATGATCCATATAAAGGTCCAAAAAAACCCGCTCTTCATAAGAGGGAGCATGCAATTGTGTGCAATTTGATGCAATGCCAACACAACAACCCTAAGTGTCACGTCCTCCAGGAAGTGGCTGGTGGTGTCCAACACTTTCCGATCAACCCACCAATAGTGGGAGTCGGGGCCATCCAAGCCCTTGGAGATTGGAAACCTATTTTCCCTCCCTATGTATGTTCTCAACATCAGCAACCTCTCACTAGAAGAAGCATCAGATTCTAAACAAGATTCCCTATCCACGACAGGATGCCACTTCTCCAAAAAAAGCTCCCAGATCCATCCCAACGGCGCCCTTCCTACCAATCTCCCCCGCCAACGGGCCATCAGGGTCGGGAGTGTCAAATCACTCGCCCCTTTGTGGGCAAGTCAATCCCTAGAACGAGATGACCACAAGACAAAATTGGGCGAATGTCCGGACAAAACCTCCACCTCATCGGAACTAGACTCCAAATCGGTAATGAGGACCATGATTATGAAAGAAGAAAGGAAAATAAGTTACCTAGAAAGAAGTTTGAGAAGAGTTGGAAGGAATAAGGAGACGAGGTTGATCGGTAGTAGAGTAGGTTTGGTAGCAAAGAATTCAGAAAGCAAAGTGAAAAAAATGAAGGAGAACTCTTCATATTTATAGACGAAGTTGGGCCAAGGCCACCCCTCGCGACCCAACTCATAAAACATCCTACCCATTCAAAAGGCACTCAAGTGCGATCCAATGATGACCTAGGAACTAAGACAAAAAAAAAACAGCAAGAAATGAACCGACGAGCCACACTCAAGTACTTTGCGCCACAAAACAGTTCGATAACCAAAAAACATTAATGTCGGTCCAATAACCCTACTAATGCACCTAGAGTCTACCAACATGCTCGCCTATCGAACATACTAATAGACTAGGGGCAATTTTTCCATCCTGGTCATCCGGACGTCTTGACTGCCAGGGACAGCCTCCCCTCTGATCGAGTAAAGATTGGGCATGACCAATCAAAGGGCTTAGCCGGAATCATTCCTGTTATACTAGACATCCTAGGTTGGGGTTAGGACCACTTCTTGTCTGACACACCGCCAACAACGCATTGTCATGCCACCTGCAATCTCACCTACCTCCTGCCAACACGACAATGACAGATTGTAATACAACTGCCAGACCTACCACAAACTACAAGTCAACTATGCACAGAGTAGACCCTGCTAGAGCCGCCTGACATGGAAAAATCAGCCATTGACAGGCTAGAATGACCGGTGCCAACAATATCCCACAAAGCCACGTCATCCACTACAAATAGGAGTCTCCCCCAATAGGAAGTATCATTCAATTCCTTATCACTTAGAACTCATTACTTGTCATTATTATTCTCTACTTACTTCCCACATCATTTATTGCTCTCGGACATTACCGCTCCCATCTTACTGAGTTGATCGTCAGAGAACATTTTTAGGTACCTACACTGGTGGGTCCAAATCTACTTCCATCCAGAACCATAAGACCTCTTACTCGGACCTCCAGTCTAACCACATCCTTCATCCATAAAAGAACAGTTTATAATTGTAATGGTGTGTGATATTCAAATCTCATAATAAATTAAGACAATGAAAAGTTTAAGAGATTGAAGAATAAACACCCAGAGTTATGTTGGTTCACTCAACTTAAGCTACGTCTTGTACCTCATGCAATGATGAAAGGATTTCCCCAATTTATCCAAATAGGACAAATATCATGTAACCTCTTCAAGTGAACTTTGATCATTCTTTATTCTCATGTCTCTCTAGAATAGTACTATAAAATATTATTTCTTATAAAACTTTAAGTTTATCAATTAAGTACTTTCTCTTACAAAACCTCTCCAGGCTCATCAATCTAACCCATTAGATTGTTGTTTTTTTATATGATTTGATCATTATATAAGGGTGTGACAATTTTAGATCAAATAGAACTTGTTAAACTTGATCAAAATATAAATACATTAGGACTTGTTAAACTCTAAGTGTTTTTCACTTTGTGGTTTCTCCAAATATTTCTTTTTCTTAAGCTCAACTTTATTTTATCCTTTTGTTTTCCTCTTTGTACTCTGATGGAAGTCCAAATGCAAGACCCAACAAAGTGAGGCAACAATGGAAGTGGACGAAAGATTTTATTTAAAAGATATTATTTAATTGTTAATTTCTTATGTTAATTAAGGCATAATAGACTTTGGACCTATGATCCAAAAGCCCAAATGTTAAATTTATGGAAATTCATATATATTATTGTAGCAGGATACATATGAATTTCCATAAATTTCTTGAAGTTATTTTCCTTATGTTTTCTGTTCAGTGCACAAATTAGACCCTTATCACACCCTTTATAAAGTTATAAACAATATCTATACAAAAAGAACAATGACTTTTCTTCTATATCTTTTTTCAATATTAGATGCCTTATGGTTCAATGTTGTATTCTTTGTATTTATAATGAAGCGCTTCTTCGGTCTTTGTAAGCTTCAACGATTTTCTTCAAACGATCTTCAAATCATCAAGATTGTGTATGTTCTAGGAAATTTCCAATCTCACGAGAGATAACATTTAATACACAAATTTACTTTTGATACTACCTTGATGTGCTTCTTCTTAGCTTGTGGCTTGATGTATAGACTTTGTATATAGAAATAATTTTGATGCTCTAAACATGTCATCGATTGTTTCCTATTATAGTAATGAGTAAAGACACTTTTTATTTGAGAAAAAAAATTAGCATATGCGAAGTTTCTCTTATGAGAACTATTGCATTTAATGCTTAAGATTATATTGAAAATTAAAGCATAAACATTCTTAGACTAAAAGTTCAATCATATGGAAATCAATCATAACAGATTTAAAGACCTCTAGTCCATAAACAATATAATCATTGGGCCCACAATAGATTAAACAGTTAGAGAAGTATTAGACACGGTCTAGAAAAGATATTACATATAAAACATTGGATTCATTTCATATGCTTCAGGACGAATTTGTGTTGTATACACAAGTTGATGCTATTAGACGCGGAAGTCTTCTTGATGACTTAGATTATATCATTTTTGCACACATGTCCATTCTTTTTTGTTTCTTGGTGTTTTCAGTGATATCGGTTGTTGTGAAATTTTAAGTTGACACATGTGTTAGGCTGATTGTTGGAAGATGAGAAAATAAATATGCAGAAATTATTCTAAGAAGAAGAAATTATATAAAGTATTGAATTCATTCATTTGCTTGCTTCAACCAGTAACTCAATACAACTTAAAATAGGCAAGAAGATAAAAATATCTAGATAAGCTATATCCCCACCGTACAGGTGGCAGGATCTCTTCTATTGACAGTCTGTCCATCCAACAAAATATTATTTGAAATAATAATCATTGTGCCAAGCTGGTTTAGATGCATCTCTTTTGAGCTTAGTAGTCTTACTTTGGGCTCTATCATTGCCCATCCCAACAGAGACAACCTTGTCCTCAAGGTTGGAGTTTTGGACTAGTGATTTGGGTGGACCTGGTCCAGTCAGTGTGAGTGGGCAGTCCACCGCTGACTGTTGAATGGGTTGAGAGTGAAAACTCCGGTTGCCACCTGTCAGTCTCTGTTGGATTGGAAGAGAATGCAAGGAATTTGTGGGTCCTGATGTATTTGGGAGAATTGGGCGGTAGATTGGAAATTTGGGAGAGTTATTGGTGGACAGCTGTGTCCAACCAGTGGACAGCTGGCCTGCTGTCTGCTCCGTAGACTGTGAAGACTGCTGAAATTCAGCCCAACCCTTGGATGGAAGAAAAGGACCGTTTGAGTGCACATCTTGGCCGTTGGAAGGAGAGAGGAAACGTGTGGAATTTTCCACCTTTTGTGTGTTCCCAGGTTTTGAAAATGGAATAGAAATCGTGTGCGGTCTTGGGGAAGGGAAATTAATAATTTCCTTTAATGCTTTTCCCTTTAATACATGACCGTTGGATGCAAGTGGTGTGTGAGTTATAGCATTCAATGGTGGATTTTGAGGCCCGAATTTAAGAGGAGAAACATCATTAGTAAAATCTCCCTTAAGTGCATTTGGAGGGATATCTGAAGTGAGTGTTACACTTGTCTCTGTCTCAACCGAATGTGTTTTTTTTTGTCCAAAATTTCCTCTCCCTTCTCAAGTCTTTGCGGCTCTATCTCTTCTTGTTCCTTCGATTCTTCATTGTGTCCCGTTGGTAAGGGAACATATTGAGCGACGGGGTCTCCATGGAACCATCGTAAAAGAGAAACGTGGAAGACAGGGTGAACTCATGTGGATGCTGGAAGAGCCAATTCATAGGCGACAGGACCAATCTTGCGAGTCACACGGTAAGGACCAAAGTAACGTGGTGCAAGTTTGTGAGAGGTTCGGCGCACCACCGTTGCCTGCCGGTACTTTTGTAGTTTCAAAACCACCAAGTCATCTACCTCAAAGGTAATATCCACTCTTCCTGATTGTGTTTGAGATATCATCCTTTGTTTCGCTTTAAGCAAGTTTTGTTTGAGTGTTGACATGATTTCTCTTCGTATCTGCAGTGTCTCAGACAGTTGAGATGAAACACCATCCTTAGGCAGTAGATCTATAAGGGTCGGCGGTGGACGACCATAAAGGACCTCAAATGGGGATAGGCCAGTAGAAGAATGCTTGTTAGTATTGTACCATAACTCTGCCAACGGAAGGTGGCGGAACCACTTTTGTGGTTGAGAACCCGCGAAGTATCTCAAGTAGGTTTGTAAACAACGATTGACCACCTCTGTTTGGCCATCAGTTTGGGGGTGGTAGGCGGTGCTATAACAAAGAGACGTCCCTTGGATGCGAAAAAACTCCTTCCAGAAAGAACTGAGGAAAAGCTTGTCGCGGTCAGACACTATAGAACGGGGAACCCCATGGAGTCTCGCTATTTCTGCCAGAAAACGAGAGGCCAGAACCTCAGCACTGAATTTTGTGGGTAGACCAATGAAGTGTGCATATTTGGAGAGCCGATCAACTACAACCCATATCACTGAATGACCGTGAGACATTGGTAAGTTTGTAATGAAATCCATAGAAATGTCATCCCAAACTTTGCCTGGTACGGGCAGGGGTTGTAATAGCCCATTAGGCTTAGCAAGAATATACTTGTTATACTGACAAACGGTACATTGACGGATGTAGTCTCTTGTTTGTTTGTAGATACCAGGCCAATAGCATGAAGCCGCTAAACGAACCATTGTTGGCTTAAGGCCAGAATGGCCGAAGGTTGGGGAGGCGTGGAACTCTGTGATGAGAGACTGCTGAAGCTGCCTAATATTTGGTATAAATATCCTCTGTTCATAAAATAATAAGCCCTTGGAAAAATGGAACTTTTGTTTCATGCTTGTGTCTGATTCTGATTTCTCTATAAATATTTGGCCATCTGGGGAGAGGTAAAAGGATCGTAGCTGATTCAGAAAAGCTGGAATGGGGGAGGACAGAGAAGCGAAGACAGGAGTATCTTCAGAATATAGACGTGACAAAGCATCGGCTACTCTGTTAGAGGTACCTCTCCTGTATTTTATCTCAAATTGAAATCCAATCAGTTTAGTAGCCCATTTTTGTTGTTCTAGAGTATGAAACCCTTGTGTCATTAAGTGTTTAAGGCTTTGTTGATCAGTTAAAATTGTGAAAGGCTTGCCTATCAAGTATTGACGCCACTTTTTTACTGCCTCTGTAACAACGTACATCTCTCGGACATAGGCTGAGGCATGCTGAAGTCGGGTAGACATTTTTCTGCTGAAGAATTCAAGGGGATGGCCTTCCTTGGACAACACGGCACCAATGGCCAAAGAAGAGGCGTATGTTCCGACATCAAAGTTCTTTGTGAAATCAGGGAGTCGAAGCACCAGTGTTTTTGTCATTTCTTGTTGTAATTTTGTAAAGGCCAGCCGAGCCTCCGATGTCCATGTAAAACTGTGTTGTTTGAGTAGATCGGTAAGCGGAGCGGCGAAAATAGCATAATGTTTTACGACCTTGCGATAAAAGCCTATAAGACCCAAAAACCCACGAAGAGCGGTGAGAGAGCGAGGCGGTGGCCAATCCACCATTGCCTTAATCTTATCAGAGTCGGGCTGCACACTGGAAAATGAAATTATATGTCCCAAATACCCAATTGAATCCACCCCAAAGATACACTTGGACAGATTCCCATAAAATTGATTAGACTGTAATAGGGCCAAAACAGTAGATAGATGTAACAAATGATTATGTAAATTGGCACTATATACAAGTATATCATCAAAAAATACATGGACAAACCGCCTTAAGTATGGCCTGAGCAGATCGTTCATGGCTGCTTGAAAGGTGGAAGGTGTGTTGGTTAAGCCAAACGACATTACCAAGAATTCATAATGGCCATAAAAAGTGCGAAAGTCCATCTTGTGAGTATCCGATGGGTGTACTCTAATCTGATGGTAGCCTGATCTTAAATCAATTTTTGAAAAAAATTGTGGCACCGCCCAGTTCATCCAGTAACTCATCAATTGTTGGAATAGGAAAGCGATCAGGTATCGTAATAGAGTTCAACGCTCTATAGTCGACACAAAATCTCCAATTGCCATCTTTTTTTCTAACCAATAGTACGGGGGAGGAAAATGGACTGGTACTAGGTACCACGATACCAGATTCTAACATCTCATGCAACATAGTAGTCATCACCTCTTTTTGGGAATGTGGGTAGCGGTAGGGCTTGCATTTCACCGGGGTAGAGTTTGGAAGGAGAGGAATGTGATGGTCATGGGCTCTAGAAGGGGGTAAGTGAGTAGGTGTGTGAAAAAATGATGTATATGTGTCTAAGAGAGTTTGGATTTGAGGGTAAGGTGAGTGAGGGGTAGTAGGTTGTTCTGGGAGGTCTAGTATGTGAGAGGGAAGTATAGTGATAGAATGAAAAATGGAAATGTTGTCTGTCTGTAAAAACCGAGAGAATTGATGTAAGGTAGAGGGTTGGAGGGTGTAGCTGGATTCACCGGTGAGAGTGATTGTGGTTTGCCCCACTGTGAACTTCATTGATGGCACAGAAAAATCAGAAGTGATGGGTCCGAGAGTGCGATGCCACTCTATTCCCAAGACAACATCAGCCCCTTTTGATAGGTAGTAAGTAGAATGGAATGAGAAACTCTTGGTTTTGGAGAGTAATAGGGGTGTTATCACAAAATCCACTACAATATATATAAGCTCTATTTCCCACCATGACGGGAAATTGGGGTGTGGCTGTGACTGGTAATTTCAAATAACTTGCAATGTGTGGTTGTAATATGTTATGGGAGCTGCCGGTGTCAACCAGAACTGTCACCGGTTGTCCAGAAATTGAACCAGAGAACTTCAGAGTTTTCGGTGAAAAGTTACCCCCCAAGGCTTGATCAGAAATGTGAAAATGAATGAGGTCCTCAGAATGTGTGTCCGAGTGAGGGGGTGATGAATCCTCCAGTCTGTTGTCCATAGAATGGAGAGATGTGTCTGAGTTTAAATATTGCTCATCATCCAATAATAACAAGAATTTCTTGGGTTGACATATGTGACCTCCAACAAATTTCTCGTCACAGTGATAGCAAAGTCCTTGGGCTCGTCGCTCTTGCATTTGTGCAGTGGATAAGCGACGGATTGGAATGGGGGAGATGTGAGAATGAGGCGGTTGTGTAGTGTGGTCTATTCTGGGTGGGGGACTGGATTGTGGGCCAAAACGTGAGGTTTTGGGCTGTATAAGGTTGGAGTCTCTAACTTTTGCTTCCACCAATTTGGCTAATCCCAGTGCCTCAGATATGGATTTGGGACGTAGAATTGCCAATTCACGTGCTATTTCTGGTAACAACCCTGAAATGAAACAATTAAGGAGTATTTCTTGGGATAGCCCCCAGATGCGGTTGCATAGTTTTTCAAACCGCTGTTGGTAGTCAGCGACAGAGCTTAGTTGTTTTAATTTGAACAATTCTGCCTGATGATTAGTGTATGAGGATGGGCCAAAACGGTTCTCCAAATCCTTAGTAAATGTAGGCCAGTCCGATAATTGACAGTTCTGGTACATCCATTTAAACCAACTAAGGGCCTCCCCTTGCATGTAGAATGCGATCATAGGTAGGCGTTGTTCTGGGGGTACCATATAAAGCTGAAAAAATTGTCCAGCTTGAAAAATCCAATCTAGAGGTTCTGAACCGTCAAATGTCATGAGATGGATCAGTAGGAATAGAAGAGAAAAAATGGAATACTCGCCAGTTTTTCAGTGATATTATGTAGAACAGTGGTGATTGTTGCATGTCTAGCATCTTGTTGCTCTTGATTTTCTTTAAGCTTGTCAAGAAGAATATGAGACATGGAATCATCAGGTTCTTTTTGAGTGGCTTTGGGAGGTATAGTATATGAAATAAAAGCACCAAATGTTAAACTAATTGTTGGAAGATGAGAAAATCATCATGTTCTTTTTAAGTTGACACATACAAATACAAGGTGGAGGTTGAATTTTATTTGATAAAATTTTAAAATTATTCTTTATTACAAGTTTAACCAATTATAAAGTGATGGTTAATATAAACTATTTGAAAAAGTTAATTTTGCAACAACTTCATCCTTATGGTTAGTAATAATAGAAAACATTAAAGGGATGGAGGATAAAGAAAATAACACACATATTTTTGTAATGTTTCATTCTCAATAGATATATTTAGTTTCTTATCTTAGAAGAATTTTATATTATTTTCCAAATAGTTACAAGTACTAAACACTTCTTCAGGCAAATATTCTTTCTTATATCAACCCTCTTCAGACACTAACAACCAAATATTCTTTGTAAATCAAGCCTCTATATGCTCTAAGCTTAACCTAATATTCTTTACATACATAGTCTCTCTAAACTCTATGTACTCAACAAAGTTGGTGTATTGATCTTTAACAATCTTATGGAGGATATGAATATGTAAGATCACTTGAATCTAGTACTTAATAAAAAATATAATTTATGATTTACAATAACAAACTCTTAGATTTCTCTTTCTCTTAGCTTAGTTTATATTTTGCAAATATATTACAATAAAATTAACTTTTAATTATACACAAATAAAATCTCTATATAAGAATGTATTTCACACAATTTCTTTTCACTTGACTTTTATTTTCTCATATATTCAATGTAAGTATAGATGATAAACTAGGAGGGATGGTGAATTAATTTTCTGCTAAATTTTGATTTATTAAAAAATTATAAAATTCAGATATGCAACGAAAGTCTAAATGTAAGAACAATTAATGTAAGAATGAAAAGTGTAGGGATAGAGAAAATCACACCAGCATATATCATGATTCACCTTCAACAACTGAAGGCTATATCTAGCCCCCTTGACTTGTATCAAGATTTTTTCATTATAATTTGAGTATCACTTTACAAATCTCACACCAAGATTCACTCAAGTTAACCACCCAAATTCTCACATAAGAAAATACACCACTTTCCTTGTTTTACACTTTTCACTCAACAAACACTATGATGATTTTTCTTTGTAGTAAGATTGGATAATTCTAAGTATGGCTAAGGATCACTAATGTACAATCTAAATTGATATGGAATCCTTGTAAGACAATCACTCTCAATATCACAATATGCTCTAAGTTTTCCAGACTTGTCAAAAGTGTATGAAGTTTTCTGAAAACTAAGTTACTTGAATGCCAAAATATAATTGAAAGATTAATTCAAGTAGTATGAGAATGTGTGTTTCATTTATGAGTCTTAGGATATTTTATCTAGAGTTTCAAGAAGTTCTCATGCCCTTTCCAGGAGTTGCAAGATGTTTGGCAAGACACTGGTTTGTTTAGGAAGATGTTGTTTCAGTTTCAAATTCGAAACTACTACAAAAATACTAGGTAATCGATTACTCAGTTGTGGTAACCAACTACTCAACCTTAATGCCCAGTAAGGTAATTGTTTACTCAATTTAAGTAATTGATTACTCTTTCTTGTATGTTTGGTAACCTATTACTCTATTTTAGGTAACTTATTACTTAGTTTTCTAAAAATTATTTTTAAACCTTTGAAACTCATTTTTATCCTTTTTATTTGTGTCAGTTTCTTCATCAAAATTTAGCCAATGTCAAGGAGAAGACTTTTCTTCACATTCGATCATTTGTATCTATATGTCGATGTTGTGAGGTTCTTCTTCCTTTTATATATGATCTTTAACGACCTCCAAAGAATGTCAAACAATCTTCAAAAATTCACATTTATAGTAAGCATTTAATGCATTGGTCCGTTGAGTCTTGATAGCGAGAAGGGAGTAAGTGCTTGAATTCTTTGTGCCTTGAGCCATTTCCAATTCCACATTAACTATTTTGAATCAATTGTATTTGACTTCATCTTCCTTGACTTATCTATGTCTTCTCTCTTGATCATAACTTCAAATATTTGGTAAGACTTTATTCACTTGCTCATATAGTTCTTATTATACTTTTATGTATGTAGATTGTTTTTTCCCTTCAGTTTGCTTGATTATAGAACAAAACATTTCTTATTTCAATGTTTCAAGATTATTAAGTTTCTCATCCCAAGAAACAAATTATCTAATAATTGAATCATTAAGTAAACACAATAAACATGCATAACAATTAAATCATTGGAGGCTGAGGCCATTGAACACAATGGTTATTTGGATGGACTTTATCTTAGACATATATGACTTAATTTTGTACAAACATATTAGTGGATGTTATTGTATGTGGTCACGATAACTCATTTGGAAGAGTTTACTCATCGGATGCGTTTGACTTAAAATGAATATAAATATTTAATATAATATATGTATGGAACGCATTAAGAATTTTTTTCCTCATATAACTTATTTGCATATAAAAGGCGATTAAGCATGAGTTATATTAACATACTAAAGTCAATTCTTTATAACCCACCAAAACATAAGGAAATGCTTGAGATTAATAAGTTGGTTCTATTAAAATTATTTTTCATGTGAAAACAAAAGCCATTTTTATTTGAAAACAAAAATCATTATGGTTCCAATAACTCACGGTCCCTTTTTGATGATGGAAAAAGCGAAAAATAAATTTACTAGTGAAAGTTTACAAATAGATAAAAGGACTCCCCTAAAACTAAGCACTAATAAAACTTTTGAAAGATAACCAAAAAAATAAAACTTTTCAAAAAAGGTTTTCTAAATATGTTTTCAATTAGAAGATTCAGAATAAAGAGAAAACAATAAAAATACACGGATCTAACAAAATTTATGAAAGAACAAACAAATGAAGGTTTTGGACTGCATGGATTTGGATTGTGAAGGTGGAAGATTTGGATTTTGGCATTTGAGGTTCCGAAGCACAAGCTAGTATTCTATGAAATTGAGTTTTAATCGATTGATCAATATAATCCTTCAAGACTATAGTAATATGTGGCTTAAGCTTCTCTTCTATTATTCTAACTTCCCTTTTCCTTTATTAGTACACCCGAATTGAGAACTTTTGGATTGGTTTCATAGATGTATTACTTCAATAGAAAAAAGTTCATGAGAATCTTGCTTTGAAGAAGATTCATCTTCTAGGTAAAATGTATACCTTCAGGAATGACCTCTTCATTTTCAGCTTGAGCATAAAGGCTTTGAGGTGCATGTGGATCAGATTGCAACTGTTGTGGTCTTCTTCACAAATAGTAATTGAGATAGGCACACCCAAGACATCTCTATAGTGGAGATATCTAAAGTAAGAAAAGTTAACCATCTCTATGTCCATTGTGACATCCAGATCTCCATGCACCATAAAATAGTTATCAGTTGGACTATTACCGGTAATTTTGTTCTTCTTAAGATCCATGTCCTTGTTTAGATTAAGCATTTGAAGCCTTGGACTTGTCTTAATGAAACATTGCTAATATGTGAATTGGTCAATTAAATTACCAAATAAAGTATCACAAACAAGTATAAAAATGTTGCTGAATTCACAAGGACTTCCTTGATGCAAGGCTTTCAACCAAAAAATGTTTTTCTAAGTTGATTTCAATTGGGTTTTGGTTGGTTGGTTATTTTATTACACTAATTATTAACTAATTGATTAAACTATTTGGAATAAAGATATTTGAATTAACTATACTATTACTATCAATACACATTTGATTCAAAACACTAATTCATCTCAATATGATTCTTTCACAACACGGAGACTTCAATAAAATTTAATGCCTTAGTCAATTATGTAGATCCTAAAATAAAGTTTTATGTCTAATAACTCTACTCATAAGATGAAGAACTAAGATTCACAAAACGCACCTATATGTCTAGCAACTACAATTGTGAAATTGAGTTTAAATGCAACATCAAGTGTACTAATCATCAATGTCTTGGTTATATTAATATCTTATTAATATAGCTCTATGTCTAATAACTACACTAACAAGATGAAGACTTATGAATTATTAACACGCCTCTATGTATAGCAACTATGTTATAAAATTTGAAAGTTATTAATCATTGCACTAGCTCTATGTCTAATAGCTAAAATAACAACATGCATAATGTGACTAATTGATATAAATCTATCTCTAGCGACTATATCAATGTGATGAGTTGACATAATCTGAATTATAGTGAGGATTTTTCCATGAATTTACAATCACAAAATCATACACAAAAGTTGTGAATCTTTAAGGTAATCATTAAGCATAAACTCAACTCATAAGAATCAAAGCATAATTAAATAGTATAAATTTGAATCAAAGTGTATACATCAATGTTATATTACATTCAATCTCAACAAGGAAGAATTTAACTACTCATAATCATGGTAACTAACACAAGATAAAAGAGATAAATACACTCATAAGAGAAGAAACTAACACTCGAATGAGCATGTATTAGCTCCTCTAGCCTTTTCTCATTGGCTCCACACCTCAATTGGAGCTAAACTAACCTAAGACTTAAGAATATTTCGAATAGAAAATGTTGTGCTTGAATGTGTGTCTCAAGTGTCCAACTTGATGACCTTTTAAAGAGTATGGATCATGTCATTTTCGCCTAGTTCAAGGAATTCACTGGGCACAACACTTTGTTTGGTCGAGCATCAACCTTCAACTAGTCAAGCTGCACTAGGCACAACTCCTATGCTGGGCGGAATTGTCCAATTTCACCCATCTCAAGCATTTCACTAGGTGAATTTAAAATATTAGTTATGCCAAAATTTCATCAGTATTTCGCCTAACGCATGAATTGCATTAGGTGTGATTTTGTAGACTGTTATTTTCGCCCAGGGGAAGTGATTGTAGTGGGTATGACTTCTTGGTTCTGTCCACTCAGTTGGACATGACTTTTGTGATGGGCTTGTATCGTTCTAGTCTAAAACTAATTTTTTTCAATAATTCCTCCGCTTGTAGAAGCACTTAAAAGTAATATTCGACAATTCTCATCAAATATTAAGCTTTAAGATCAAATTGTCAAAAATTGGACTAAGTTATAAGTTAAAATGTTATAAAAGTGATAGTTCAGTGATGATATTTTGGATTTTAACAATCATGCCAAACTTTGTTCCATCTAAATGGTGTAACCATGAGGTTGGAATATTGTTGGCAGCTCTTATTGCTGTTGGAATTGCATGCTCAATATGTGGTGAGAAAAAACAAAGAAGTCTTCAATCAATATAGCTTCTTCATATGTGCTAGGACATACAAACTTCTTCCACTTCATATACTTATCAAAGATCAGACACATGTTTCTATAGGTTCTGGATCTTTATACTACTATTTTCCAAATTTCGCCTTCTATGGCATTAATCTCCAACCTGATGCCACATGCTTATTTACTCCATCTATGTGGGGGTCGAGGGTGGCGACTTTATAAAATTGGGGTAGATTTTGTGCAACGAGAATATGCCTTTACGAAAGTGGATGACTAGAGGTCCAAGTAGATTGTGGTGACAACCTCTAGGAGATTCCTTTAATTGTGGGATCGTTTTAGCTTGAAATTAGGATCTCTATAAATTAGAATTCGGTTTTGGTATTGATAGAGATTTTTAGGCCAATTTTATGATAGATTTGTGAGGAAAAAAGGGAAAAGATATGAAGATGTAGACGCCACAAGTTTATGAACTTGATAAGTCAATGATATTCACCACAAGGAAGGATCACTGATAAAAATTTAGACGCCACACTGAGAGGGTGATGAGTCTTAGAATGCCACAAGAATAAGGATCTTGATAAGTTCGAATTAAGGAGCTTTGACTCAACTTTAGGAATTCAATCCAATTTTTCTCAAAAAAAAACTTATCTTTTATTGAATGATCTAACAAATATAAATAAGCAGATTTATCTTAGCTGAATAGATAAAGATAAGATAGAAATCTAATTATCTTCTAATAAACAAAGAAATAAAATCCTAACTAATACCAATTGGTTGAGCCGAAATCTCCTTGTTAGTTGTTGATCTTTGACTAGGAATATATTAAAGCTTGGCCTTGGCTGATTTGTAGAAAAGATAATGTTTGGCTAAGTTGCTGGTAAAAAACAAATCTATCTTTACTTGAATCCTTGATTGTAGCTGCCCAACCTCTTAACTTTATCTCCTTTGATTTAATCAATTTATTCCTTGCCATGCTTTGTAAGAGTTTCATCATGCCTTGATTCCAATTGTCCTAATCAAACTACTTGGCCACGAATGAACTATGATATAAAGGAATAAATAAATTTCCAACTCTCCCATGATTTATTAAATTGAAATTATTTGAACAATATTAAACTTAAGACTATATGGGAATGCTCATTTATTTGAATTAAAGCAAATAGATAAATAAACTAAAAATTATCATAATTTCGTCCAAGAATATTAACTTCAAGTAGCTCTCCTAATTTTAAGAGTATCCTCCACAAATCATAGGTTGTCTCACTTGTTTTACATCAGGTTGATTGTTTCATAAGGGCCCTTATCCTTTATTGTCAATGTCCAAGTACCAAGCATAAAAGGTTTGTCTTGGTTTGATTTTATATGTAGGTAGGCAAAATTTGTCCATTTGCTAGTTTCGTCCGTCAAGCACATAACATTTCTATTGGGCAATGCGGGCATGGCTCGCGGGCAGCCCACAAACATAGTTTAAGGAAAAAATGACAAGAATTCAAGTAAGTTATGATATAATGTGATTTTTAATCCTAAAAAAAGTTTTAATTTTATCAAAGTTTTTGTTAATTTTTGTTAAATATCAAAGTTTTTGTTAATTTTTTATATTCAACTATTTTATTTAATTTTATTTTATTTAACATAGGAACATGTATGCGTCCGCTTAAATTTTTAGTGGGCATTTGCATGTATGGGAAAAACGAACGAACTTTTTAGCTATCTCTACTCTAAAGTCACTAGGGACTTAGCCTTAACAGGCTGTTTCTTCTTGGTTACTGATGAAACAATAGTACCACCGGCAAGCTTTTGGGTGTCGCATGAGATGAGTTGGTTATCTTCATGACCTTCCTCCTCCATTGCCAAGATGAGCTTTCAAGCTGTCTTTAGTATTAAGGGTGAAGCAACAGAGGGTGCTTCTGGTGAAAGAAGCTAGCTTCCAAACTAGTGTAGGACTTCTCTTGTGACCTTCTTCTTGGTTCCCCCTCCTTATCCATCAGGCGTAAAAACTTCCTTTTTAATGTGGAGTTCTTATTCTTCGATGGCCAGTAATATCTTCTTCTGGTAACCATAACAAATTTCAAGGAAGAGATGAGGTTACTTTTTTTTAGTATTAAGGTATCTTTTCACTTCATGGTAAGAAATTAATCTTTTTCGGGGTTCGGAGTTTGTGGTTGTCCCTCCCAACAAGTATTGCTTTCAAGAATTGAACTCTTAACCTTTTGTATATTGGGATCTAGCTAACGGGACCTTACATCACTAGACCAACAATCTTGTTAGTATTTAAAGGTTAAACTTTGATACCAATTGATGTTTCTCATGCAAATAAAATAATGGGAATTGAATTGTATTTGAATTTCTTGCTTTCTTCACTCTTTTCTTCAATAAATACCAAAACGAAAATGAAGATTAACCGTAAGATTTTGATGGTTGCATAAATATTCAAAATTATACCTAGTGTGAGCCGATTAAGCACAAATGTATTCAACTTGAGTTGAAAAGTACTTGAAAAGGTGTTCCGTTTGTTAAAGACTAGATAACGTGTTCCGCATGGTAATATGTCATATAGTCGAAAAGGTTTCCACTCAGGGAAGAATGATCGTATTAAAGATTCACACTTTAGGTAAAATTGTTAAGGTTCCAAGTGTAATTAAATATGTTAATAACAGAAGCACCATATTAGTGAATAATGAATATATTAAAGTACATACTAATGGCAAAGTCTATAAACCCAAAAAGCTTATGATTTTGAGTTAAGATATGACTTCAAAATCACTAATGACTTTCCTCTTAGTCCATTGTTATAAATCTCATGTTACTCCTTTCCTCCATTCCTAACAAACACCATTTGATCATGATCAAGTGCCTTGATTGTCATATATGCACATCTTAAAAAATTACACAAATATACCTTTAAAAGTCTTGGACCGTTTCTGTCTTTCTAAATAATACAATTGTGATGCATGAGATATTTGAAAGGAAAATGTTAAGTTAACGTCAAAATTTAGACATAAACACAGATCAATATTTTTTCCAATATTTTAGAGGAACATATATTAAAAATTGATGATGAAATAACGAAATACAAAACCGAAAATCAGATAAAAGATTTAGCTTAAATCATCACCAACTTGTATTTTAAATATCTGATCGAGGCGTGCCATTTGTGAATAAGATGCATGAGCGATGTAACTTGGCTAGTCTTGGGTTTTTTTGGGCATATTAAGTTTTTCATCAAGCATGTATGGGCTTTATTAATCTAGAATGTTATTTTGACCAATGTTGGTTAAAAATTAGTTAGTGAGCGAGTTATGGGTTGTTTGTTGGGTAAGTAATGGGGAAGCTTTTCCTTTTTATTTGTATACATAGTCATTTCATGGCATCAATGAAAGTAAAAATGAAGATTATTTTCTCCCAATTTTGCAATATGGTATTTGAGCCTTCTTCATGAAGGTTCTATTAACCTCTGTTGCGCATATACAATCATGCTAAGAATTCTGGCAAGAAATCACAAAATCCACTTGTTGGGTTTATTCAAGTGGGAAGTCCTATATTGGATATGCGGGGAGGAGTGAAAGAGTTTATAAGTAGGAAAGGTCCATAAAACTAATGTCTTAAGGTTTTGGTTCAAGACGTGGTGTCTCACTTGTAACTCTCCAATCTTCCCATACCCTAGTAACAATGGAACTACATAGTGGTTAGAAGCCCCCTAGTCGCAATCTGGTCCAACAACTGGTATCAAAGTTGATAGTTCAGTTGGGACATGATAGACTTAAGGGTATAAATAAGTTATATTGACTCACTTGTATAAATAAGTTATATTGACTCAATTTTTCATTCAATTCAATAATGAAAATATTATGAGGTATTCTTTAATACTCTAGTGTCAATTCTCTTTTTCTATGGAGCTTGAATCTTTGCTCTTCTTGTTCCTATCTTGAGTTCTTTCTTTTCAAGTATAGAAAGTCATGTTTTAACATGGTATCAGAACAATAATTATTGTTTTTATGGCTTCCGTTTATATTTCTTTCATTCCAAGATACAACAAAGAATCATCATGATTCTCATTACAATCAAGAACATGGTGGTGCTTTCTTTTTCATCTCAATATCCCTTCAAGAACTTGGTAGTAGTCATCCTTATCATCAACAATCATTACGTTATCTACTTATGCTTCAACAGTGAAAAGTCTTGTTGGAAACACCTTGGCTCATTGTGCAAAACATAGCAACAGTCACCAGCAAGTCTAGTTATAGCATTCACAACAAATTAGATTCTCGCTTTTATAGTATTGGCTATGTCACCCATGGTCCTCATTCAAGGAGTTCTACAAATGAGGTTTATAAAAGGGTTTGGTGCAAATGCGAATATCAAATTCATCCGTTCTTCATCCAAAGGATTGTTGCTACTGACATTGTTGTCTTCAAAATTTTGCAACCTTGCAAAAGTGATTATTGGATGGTTCTTTTAGTTTCTTGATGTTGACTGACGCAATGATGTGTCTTTTTCCTACCACTAATTACTTTCATTTCATTTATACTCTATTTCTTACCCCTCTTACAAACACACGACATCATTATAGTGTGTATTTTACATAATTGAAGTAGCATATTACGAACAAGATTGTGATCCATTTTTCTCTCTTTCATCATTAATGATTGGTTCATTTCTGTCCATGGTGGTTAAGCTCAGATATAACTTCTGTCATGGATGGTTAGCTTCTGTTCATGGTGGTTAAGCAATATATAGCTTCTTCCATTATGGTTAAGCGTTTGATAATATAGCTTCTACCATGGGTGGTTAAGCGTTATTATTGCTTCAAATCAATTCCAAGCTGGGAGTTAAAAATGTTCACTCACCAACTTGAGGGGGATATTAAAGATATTTTAGAGGTTAATTTTGGAAGATGATTGTTGGTTAGGAAGTTAGGAATTAGCTAGTTAGGTTTGTGTTAGTTGCTTGTTTTACAAGCTTTCTTTTTTCTCTTTTCTCTTGTATGAATAATCCATATTGACTCACTTTTTCATTCAATTCAATAATGAAAATATTATAAGTTATTCTTCAATAATCTAGTATAAATTCTCTTTTTCTATGGAGCTTGAATCTTTGCTCTTCTTGTTCCTATCTTGAATTCTTTCTTTTCAAGTATGGAAAGCCATGTTTTAACACTCCAAAAATTACACTTCATGAGGCAAGGTGATAGAGGAATATCAAGCTATTTTAAAATTTTGAATACTCAATGGGAGGAGCTCGAATCACTAGGGCCAATGTTCTCATGTGTATGCAATATTAGATGTGAGTGTGGCTTAATTGAAACACTTAAAGCATATAGGGAAAATGAATATGTAATATGCTTCCTGAAAGGATTGAATGATGATTTCATTACAACAAGGGCTCAAATCCTCTTGATGATTTCATTACAACAAGCTCATCACCATTAATTTGCCAAATGGTTCAACTACATTAGCAAAGATATCTGGAACAATTATATTCTCTAATTCATTAATTCTGCATAATGTTCTTTATGTTGCTGATTTTAAATTAAACTTGATTTCCATTCATAAGTTAACCAAATCTATGCAATGGAAACTGATATTTGAGGACTCAAAATGTTCAATCCAAAATATGAATACCTTAAGGATAACTGGACATGTTGAAGTAAAGAATATCCTATATGTGCTTAAGAGGAATTTCAGAGTTACTGGACATAGTGTTAATGTAGTCGCCTATATGGAACCTCATTTTGATTTATGGCATTTTAGGCTAGGACGTTCTTCTTTTGACGTTCTGAATTCTGTTCATAAGAAACACTATTATGTGAATCATGGTTTTATGAAAGTATGTGATAATTGCCATTTACAAACACAATATAAATGGCATAAGTATTTCCTAAGTGTTATAGATGATTTTTCTAGTCACAGATAGATCTTCCTAATGAAGTCCAAGGCAAAAGCAAGAAGCTTGATGTATGAATTTTTTAAAATGGTTAAAACTCAGTTTGACAAAGTAGTCAAGGGTATAAGGACTGACAATGGGGTAGAGTTTAATGTGCATACCTTCTTTAAAGAACATGGCATCATACACCAAACTTCCTATGTAGAAACACCCCATCAGAACTCTATTGTTGAAAGAAAACATAGACACATGCTTAATGTGAATAGAACCATTTTATTTCATTCTAACTTACCAAAATTCTTTTGGTCTTATGTTGTCCAACATGCTACGTATGTAATAAATAGGTTTCCTAACCAATTCTACAACATAAGGTTCCTTATGAGCTTTTACATGGCAGCTTACCAAACCTCCTTGAGACAAAATATTTTGGTTCCTTATGTTATGTGTCTAATATCACTCACCGAATAACCAAACTGGAAGCTAGGGCCAGAAAGTGTATATTCCTTAGGCACAAAACTGATACAAAAGAATATGTGATATTTGACTTAAAGAGTAGGGAGATACTCTTATCCAGAAATTTCAGGTTCTATGAGCACATGTTTCTTGATAGGCAAAATGATGTTAAACATAAGCGAACCAACCATGAAAAAACCCTTATAACTTTCTATATCAACTAGAGGATGATATCAATAGCCTTATGCAAACCAATTCAAATGATATCATTTTGGCATTAAATAACACTATTTTAATAACCTCTAATTTATTTCAAGACCAGAAACAAGAGAGTATTGACTTGGTCTTGGACCAACATAACCTCAGTTAAGAACCACCAACAATTCAAAGTCCTAGAAGGTCAATCATATTAGACAACCACCCAATTACTTAAGAGACTTTCACTATAATTTACTTAGCTTTCATAATGAAGAAGCAGAAAAAGGGGTTTATCACCCCTTATCCTTTGTTCTCTCCTTTGACTCTTTTTCTCCTAGTCATCTCAAGTATGATCTCATCGTCACTGTTAATTATGAGCCCAAGATTTACAATCAAGTAGTGACCTCTAAACACTGGATTAGGGCCATACATGAACCAAATGTCCTTCAGTTAAATAAAACTTGGGATATACTTGACTTACCTGCCAATAAGAAGCCCGTTGGATGCAAGTGAGTTTATAAAATTAATTATAAATCATATGGTTCTATTGGGAGGTATAAGACAAGATTGGTTGCTAAGGGTTATAGCCAAACAGAAGGCATATATTTTTTTGACACTTTTCCACATGTTAAATTAACAACAATAAAGCTCTTGTTAGCCATTGCTTCAATGCAAAGATGGATAGTGCATCAATTTTATGTCAACAACATATTCCTGCATGGTGACTTAAGTGAGGAAGTTTACATGACAATTCCTCAAGGTGTTGTCTACCATAAACTTCACAAAGTTTATAAGTTGCAAAAGTCTCTATATGGACTTAAGCAGGCAGGGTGACAATGGTACAATAAGCTATTTTAGTACCTCATATCCTTAAGTTATACACAATTTTATCATGATCACTCCTCTTCACTAAAGACAGAGGTAGAGAGTTCACTACCTTAGTCATCTATGTGGATGACTTAGTCTTGACTGGAAACAATAAAATATAAATTGATCATGTGAATAGTTATCTTAAAAGTCAATTCAAAATTAAGGACATTGAGACCTTAAACATTTTCTTGGCATAGAAATTTCTAGAATTAAGGAAGGAATAACAATTTGCCAAAGAAATTGTGCTTTGGATATGTTGTCTAATACGTGATTTCTTACCTCTAAGCCTACTCCAACACCTATAGTTAGAACAACCAAATTACATCAGGATGACACAACTCCTTATGATGATTCTGCCTATTACAGAAGACATGTTGGAAGGTTACTCTACCTAATCAGCAGTAGACCATATATTAGTTTTGATGTGCAAAAATTGAGCCAAATCATGGCTCAACCAATAACAAATCACTATAAGGCCTTGTGCAGAGTTCACATGTATATTAAAGGTAACCCTGGACAAGGTCTCTTTTATCCATCATCATCTCCTTTGAACCTAAAAGCTTTTAGTTATTCAGATTCAGCAGTATGTATTGATTCTAGGAAGTCTATAAGTGGCTATTGTGTTTTCTTAGAAAACTCTATGGTTTCTTGGGGATCAAAGAAACAAAATACAGTGAATAGATCATTATCATAATCTGACTATTGTGCCCTAGCCTTAACTTCCTATGAAATTCAGTGGACCACATATCTACTCAACAATTTAAAGTATCATTTATTCAATCTACCTTACTTTATGAGATACATAGCAACAAATTTTGTTTTTCATAGATGCATAAAACACATAGACATTGATTATCATGTAGTTAGAGAAAGATTTCAATCAAAAATTTTCCATCTTCTACCCATATTATCTTTGGAGAAAATTGTAGATATTTTGACTAAAGCACTAGATTTTTCTCCATTCAATTGAAGATAAGCCAAAATGATGAGAACAACATTTATGACTCAGGGGATACTAAGCCATGACCGAGACATTTTGAGTCATGACTGAGGAAAGGAAAATCATGACTGGGGGATGCAGGGTCATGACCGAGACGCACATACGCATGGCCGAGGCACACCAACATATGACTGAGGGACACAGGTGCATGACAGAAGCAAATAGAAGTTGGTGTGCACATTTTTGGCGCATAATCTGGCCTACTCATGGCCATTTGACAGAAGCGTGCCATTTTTTGACTGGGATGCACGGGAGATATAAATTGGCGACTAAGCACAATCTTGGCTTTTTTTGGGGGACATTATCTTTTTCACCAACTATCTAGCGACTTGGTTATTCTAGAATATTATTTTGACCAATGTTAGTTAAAAGTTAGTTAGAGAGTTACTTATTTTTCTGTTTTCATGGGGTTGCTTGTTGAGTAAGTGTTGTTACCGTAGCTTGCAACAATTATAAATGACACGAAATAATACTTACTGGCTGAGTCACGATCAGGTCACTCTGTTTAAGATATTGCGTGGCTCTGCCCAAAATGTGCATGCAGAATATCAATCACACCGTGCCCAGGATAAAACAGCCTAGATCTCAGTTATCGAATTCTTACTGCACTATAAGAACCAATATCGAATACACCCACCACAATATGGCTAACAGTGCCAATTCTTGAAATTCCCACAATATGGCTAAGAGTGACAATTCTCAAAATTCCCACAATATGGCTACTTGTGCCAATTCTTTTCCCTCAATATTGACTACTAGTGTCAGTTCTCGAAATGCCCACCATTTGGCTGCATGTGCCAATTCTTAGTGTCATGAAAATAAAGGGGGAGAAAGAAAAAGTTGAATAAAAGTGCATTCAACTTGGGGCAAGGAAATATGAAGATAAGAGACTTCTATTTGTAACATGGGATTTTTCCATGTTCCTAGTCTCTCCAATATGGGACTTGAGAGTTCTTTTCTTTCAAAATTCTTTTATGTGGGTCTTGGAAGTTTTTTAGATTTCATGCCCACAACCAAGTTCCAACAATCCCCCACTTGAAATTAAAAAATGATTTCAGAGAATTTTTATGGTCTCAATAAGATTGTGCATAAACAAATGTGTCATATGACTTGAACCTTTACATAGTGAGTAAGATCCAGATTTTACTAGAGTGACTCGTAGTCTTGAACTCTATGTCCAGCATTAAACCACACACAACATTTTCAAAGGTGTATTCTATAAAGCTCGTGCATTAAAGGTCATGCACGTCTATCCTAGTATAGTGAACGCTCTAGAAATTTATGCCCTAAAATTTCATAAGAAGCAGCCCCCACTTCCACATTCACATAGGTGAGTCTATCAAGAGTACTCTTGTAGCCTAGGTACTCCACTCCAATTGGAGTATAAATCTCATTAAGAGTTCAACTCATCCTTACATATGCTACAGGAATCATGCTTCTCATAATTTTATAGCATTTTCATTCTCATATCGCTTCACAACTTGTTATTACCCATTGAACCTATTTCTTGGGATCTCTAGACAGTTAGGTCAGGTTACCATCGTGAGTGATCCTCGTTATAAGGGAAATAGTCCCATACTCTTAGAAGTATTATGGACTTTCTCTCTAGCTAGTCCTTTCGTCAAAGGATCTGCTAATTTATTCTCAAAGCGTACATGATCCACTATAACAACTTCTGTAGAGAGTAACTCTCTAATAGTGTTGTGCTTACGACGAATTTGTCGTTTCTTACCGTTATAAAAGTGGTTCTCACTTTTTACAATAGTCGCGATACTAGCACAATGGATCAACACAGCTGACATCAGTTTTCCCATAGGGGAATCTCTACAAGCAACTTTTTCAGCTAACTTGCTTCTTCATTAGTTGTTACTAATGCTATCATCTCAACTTCAATAGTGGATTGAGCTAACATAGTTTGTTTCTTGTTAGACTCTAGATAGTCCATCTCATCATTTATGGCTTCTCACCACAAATCAACATCCAAAGAAGTCAAATCTTCTTGGAGAGTTGATGGATTATCCTCCAATATATAAACCATATAATCAGGTCTATACTCTCTAACAGTTGTCGCACTCTTACTTCTTCTAGGTTCTATTTCAAACCTTTCATTTTTTTATATTTAATCACAAGTATGTGACTAGTTGATGTGCCCCCACTATTCCCCAATTTAAAAAGGAATTTCTCGTCATTGAAGTCAACATCGTTAGACTCAATGATCACTTTTGCGTCAAGGTCGTAAAATCTGTATTCCTTGCTGTTTACAGCACACCTAACCAATACACATTCATAGGCTCTGTGAGTTTAAATCTCTAAAGGCATATCATCACAAATGATTTCATGACCAATTCTATGTATCTCATAGGAGTGAGACTCTACTGATTTATTGTCAGTCATTTGATACTTGAGGTAGTGGTAACATCATATATTTTTCAAGTACATACCAAACTAATTTGGCAGACTTGTATGAACTGTAGTAATCATAGAGACCATCAGACAACCCATTCAGAATGAAATTCATAAAAGTAATCATTTTCATCTTGTAGTGCTATATTAATAGCTAATTTATCCTTTTTTTTCCAGCTTTCTGTAGCAACATTAGGATATTGATTTTCAAAACGTGTGCAAATTTTCTCATAGTGAGAAAAAATTTCATCTTATGTTGCTAACGTTTGAAATTTGTCTCATCAAACTGAAATGATTTGTTCATGTCATAGTTCTTCGGTCCAGTAATATTATCTATGAATGCCATTGCAGTAGAAACATCTTAAAATTGTTGTTACTGTAGCTTGCAACAATTATAAATGGCACGAAAAAATACCTACTAGCTGAGTCACGACCAGATCGCTCTCTTTAAGACGTTTCGTGGCACTGCCCAAAATATGCAAGCAAACTATCAACCATGTCATCCTCAGGATAAAACAGCCCAGATCTATGTCATCGAATTCTTATTGCACTTTAAGAACTGATCTCGAGTCCACCCACTAGAATATGGCTAAAAGTGCCAATTCGTGAAATTCCCACAATATGGCTAATAGTGCCAATTCGTGAAATTCCCACAATATGGCTAACAATGACAATTCTCAAAATTTCCACAATATGGCTATCTATGCCAATTCTTTTCCCTCAATACTGACTAACAGTGTCAGTTCTTGAAATGCCCACAATATGACTACATGTGCCAATTCTTTTCCCTCAATACTGACTACTAGTGTCAGTTCTCCACATGCCCACCATTTGGCTGCCTGTGCCAATTCTTAATGTCACGGAAAGAAAGGGCGAGAAGTTTGCCAGAAATACATCAGCAGAAAATATGAGGGAGAAAGAAAAGGTTGAATGAAATCGCATTCTTTTTGGGGCAAGGAAATATGAAGATAAGAGACTTCTATTTATAACATATGATTTTTTCCATATTCCTAGTCTCTCCAATATGGGACTTGGGAGTTCTTTTCTTTCAAAACTCTTTTATGTGAGACTTTGAAGTTTTTTAGATTTCATACCCACAACCAAGTACCAACAGTAACTAAGGAGTAAGTTTTTTTATCCTTTTTCTTTGTATAAATAGCCATTCTGTGACATCAATGAAAGTAAGAATGAAGATTATTATCTTCTAATTTGCAATATTGAAAATATAGGTAATAAAATAGAGGTAATAAAATAGAGGTATATATTTCATCACACCTTCTGAACTTCACAAGCCCATTCGAATTTTTTTAGCCTTTATTTGTTGAATTGAAATGGCAAATTATTAAATTCAGCCGAACAGATTTTGATAACATATCAATAGTTTTATGGTATAAAGATTGTTTTGCATTTGAAGTATAAGCATATAAATAATACAAGTTTAAACTTGGATGCAACATGGGTTAAAGAAATAAAAGTCTCACTATTTTTATACCAAATTACATCCAATATATAATTAGGCTTGACAAAACGGGCTATCTAAACAGGTTCGGGCTAAAGTAGGTCAGACTAAAAAACCCAATTAGATTTTATGTCTCTTAAATTGTAGTACAAAGCTATCTCAAGCGGATTGTGGTGGGACGATCCGACCCGAATAACTTTTTATTAAAAAAGTTAAACAATTGTGACATTGTTTTGTTGCATCTTCCACCAAAATGATGTAAAAGGTCTTGAATGAGTAAATCATAAATAATACGATTTTGAAAATATTAAATTGTTGTATTTTAGACAAAATGTTAAATTCCCAATAATGATAAAGTACTACGAAATATAAAACACATAAATTCAGCAAAATCAATATTTTTTTTCTCATTCGTTAGATTGAACAATTGATTCTAAATTCCCATAAGAAAGTTTTATGTCTTCAATATCATGGGATCTCGCTCATCATCATTTACTTCATTATCATATTCTACAATAAAAAATTAACTATGTTAATAAAATTGAAGGATTAATTTAAAGTGTATAGGAGAAGTTGAACTTAATAAAAACTTATCGATAAAACCATGCAACCAAATATGTGTGCGCAAGAGAGTTTGAATTGTTTCATCATTTAAAGAATTTCTATACTTGTTAAAAATTCGAGCACTAATGCTAATAGCAGATTATGATGCAATTGTGGTTATTGGAATGTTTAATATATCACAAGATATCCTTGAAAGAGCGGGACATTTACGACTTCGATCCTTCCAATAAGATAAAACATCAAAACACATATTTTGTGGAATTTGTTCTTGGTCTACCTCTAAATAAATATCAAGTTCAATTTTCTCTTCTCTTTATGTTCTTTATGTTGTTCAAACTACAAAATAAAGAGCCAAATTTATTAATCTATACATGAAAAATGAAATATTTATAACAAAATTATAAAATCAACTTACACTTGCTTGGTATAAGGATACTTGAAACTCCTTTTCTTTTCTTCCTCCTAATTAAGATGAAGCTTGCACTTGTAAATGACTCTTAATGTATTAGTCATCCTTATTGGTATACTCATCATAAAGTCTATAAAAAAAATCATTTTATTTGATGCAAATTCTCCATATAAAATGGATCAATTTATTCATATAAACATTGGAAGAAATTAATATTTTTAGATGGATCAAGAATAACTCCAAATGCCAATACCAGAGGATTGTTACTCTAATACTTTTCAAATTTGGCTTTCATGTTACGAGCCATTTGTTGAATCATTGAATCTTCATTTGTTAAGATAGAGTTCAAAAAACATTCAATAGTCCATATTCCCCCAAATACAAATTTGATGTGGGGTAAAAAAAAATAGATATCAACATTGTAATACTCTTACATGGTCTCAAAAGATCACATATTATTTCAGCTATATTAAACTCATCTTCTTATGGACACAACATATAATTTGTATCAAGAATACTAAACCTATTAAAGGCACGACGATAATTGATTGCACTATCAAGCATTATAAAACTAGAATTATATGTAGTGACACAATTAGATATCAATCCATTTCACGTATCAATCCCACCAACCAATGCAGCACAAGGAAAAAATTGTCTTATTCTACTTTCACTAGCCTTAATATAATTAATATTTTGTCTGCTTTTTTGCAATGCATCACTTGCAACTTTCAAACCATCTTGAACAATGAGGTTCAAGATATGAGCATAACAACTTACATGAAAGAATTCTCCATTAAGCAACAAACGTTTTGACAATCCTAAATTTCTGTCATATGGCTTTGCATGTTGTCATTTGATGTAGTGTTATCCATAGTGAGGGAAAATGTAAACCTATATCATCATCTCCTTTCCAACCCCCTCTACCATCATCAAGTAGCATAACACCTATATCATTACTTTAGAATCCTTATTGCAATTGTTAACATGGCAGATTAAATGTGAAGTTTCATTTTTTGTGGAACAACTTAACTCAATAGTTATTTACACCATAGACTCCTAGCTTTTCTTTTCCGTCTAAAATACCAGCTTTTTCAAAGTACCTCCATGCATCTAATATTAGGGCCTTACCACAATATCGGCCTTAGCGTGAAAATATTGTGGTATAGTCAAGTCAGGCTATAAAGCCTATTTTAAGCAAAACATTTAAAACTTAATACCTAGATCCAATAATTTTTTAGGCTTTGGGGAGATGACTTGTTATACTCAGCCCGTTTTGATAATTCTAATTTGATGTTAGGGTCTTACCACTTTTAGATTTTGGTTAAGAGATTAGAGGTTGATGAGTGTGAAATTATGCTACATTTGCATTGTATTTAACTTGCATTTTAGGATATAATTAAGACTTTAGGATTGTTTTTAGCTTTTATTTCTCTTTGTTCGGGTTGAGCGGATGTTTTTGGCTATGTTGTGCAGTTTGGATGGAATGAAGTCAAAAAGAGTGGAGATTGGATGCAAGAAGGTCAAATTCGGTGTTGAGGCTATGCGAAGACCAATTGAAGGGCCAAAATAAGTCGTGAAAGTAAAATTTTATTCCTATTTTAGATTTGTTTTGTTGGGCTTAGCCCAATATTTTGTAGTTATGATAAATGAGGGTTCTTCCTAAATGATGAAACACTTTTTACACTTTACACTTCACATTACAATTCTCTAATTTAGAATTTGGTATTATCTTCTCCATCATGAGTGAGTAATTCCATTTGTTTCTAGGATTGGGGCTATGCACTTTTACATTTAATAAACACTTGTTCTTACTTCTATTTCATTGAGTGTTGTGATCTAAATCATTAAACTGAGTTATATTTGTGTGAGTTATCTGGCCAACAAATTACACATCTTAGATACATTGGGGAAGGACCGAGAGGTGAACCGAACTATTTGACAATTCAGTTATTCAAACTAGAATCCTAATTCACGAGAGTAGTATTAGGATTCTCAGGGGTTTCTGGATAGAAAGACTCACGTAAAGAATTTGATTGATAACCGTACGACGAGAGTAGGTGCGACTTCAATTGAGTACACGTGTTAGAGCTCGAGAGAGGATGACACTTATCATAGAGCAATTCCCCCTCACAACTTAAAGTTCATGACAAGGAGCAAAACAACGATTTGCGAGTGCAAGGCGGTAACCTTTATCATGGGAACTCTTCCTAAATTAGATTTCAATCCTTTTTAATTTTTTCATAATTATTCTTGTCAATTGTTCTAAATTCACTTTTAGTTACTCTTCGAGTTAAGTATAAATTAATTGTTATAATTAAAGGAATTTTTCAGTCATCATGGGATCGATATTTTATTACTTGACGACATAATCATGCACTTGCGATTTGCCCTATCAAGATTTTGGCACCACTACTGGAGATTGTGTCAAAATTTCTGGAATTCTCAATTAATTCATTATTTTACTCTAGTGTTTTACGCGTTTTCCTTTTACTTGGTACCTCTTTTGGTTGCCCATTTGGTGTATGCAAAGTTCAAATTACTACTCAGAGCTAGAAAGGACTTTCTGTAGAGGAAGAAAGTAACGAAGAGAAATAGCAAGAGAAAGACCTGTGCGTGTATAAACAATGGTTGAATGAGATGAAGAACCACTTCGCGACTATGTAGCCCCTAACGCTCGTAGTTCACGTTCAAGAATAATCTGCCCAGCTATTGAGGCAGAAAACTTTTCTATGCCATATGCTTTGTTCCAAATGGTGATGCAAAACCAATTTGGAGGAGGAGCTCATGAGGATCCAAATGCCCATATTGATCAGTTCTTGGAATTCTGTGAGACTATAAGGATCTATGGGGCTTTTGGAGATGCCATTTGTCTCTGCATGTTTCCATATTCCCTTAGAGATAGAATAATTTCCTCCTTCCAAAATTGTGCACTATAGGCACTTCATCCGAAACATCAATCAAAAGGATGGGGAGTCAATTGTTAAAGCTTGGAAAAGATTAAATGAGTTGACAGAAGTTTGCCCTCATCATGGCATTCCACCACAAATTCTAGTTCAGAACTTCTATAGTGGGCTAGACTTTCCATCACAACAATTGTTGGACTCTTCAGCAGGTGGTGCCTTTATGTGCAAAGAAATTGATGATGCTTCAAATATCATAGAGAATGTAGTTTCCAATCATCACCAGTGGACAAATGAGAGGAGACACCATCCAAGAATAGACTCTGGTGCACAATATTCAGGCCATCAGATGGAGAAGGTAATTTCCACACTAGAGAACTTTTCTCAAAGGTTTGGAAATTGGAAAAGTACCATGCTAATGCTATTGGGAATACTACAACATATTAGGGGTGTGGAGCAAAATGACATGAGTGGTCTGAATGCCAACACTTCACTGAACATGGAGCATTGAGTAATGAACAACCTGAATTATGCAACTACTATGACTACAAAAAGAGGAATGGACAACAATTCAATCCACCATACAAGCAGAACTACCCCAACCTTTCGTGGAGGAGCAACAACACTCTGAATCATCAAAACTAGGATGGGCAAGGTAATAGGAAACCTCCAACAAGGTTTCCACATGTACAATCTTTTCTTATTGATCCTACTCTTAAAACACTAATGGAGGGTCAAGAAAAATTGCTTGCTAACCAAAATAAATTTCATGAAGATCAAGTCATGATTAATAAAAGTTTTTCGAATATGCTCAATGACTTGAATTCTAAATAGAAAACCTGACCTTCTATGGTAATATGCTGGAAACATAAATTGTCCAACAAACTAGTAATCCTAATAGGCAAACAGGGATTTTTCTAGGACAACCACAAAAAAATCCAAATAATGAACATTGTAAACCTATCAAATTAAGGAAAGGAAAGGAACTAAGTGATATTCCTCAAATTAAGAAAAATGCATAAGTGGAAGAGTAACATATTAAGACACCACCCCCTGGAGGGGAGCAAAATTTTGAAAAGGTGTCTAAGTATGTAGCTCCCCAACTATATGTACCACTAGTTCCTTTTCCTTAGAGATTAGCAAAGGAAAAATTAGAAAATAAATTTGGTAAATTTTTTGATATTCTGAAGAAATTATACATTACCTTGTCCTTCAGTGAGGCACTACAGGATATGCATGTATGCACAAAATTTCTTAAGGATATTTTATCTAAAAAAAGACTAGAGGACTATAAAACAATTGCTTTAACTGAGGAGTGCAGTGCTTTAATTCAAAATAAATTACCTCCTATATTAAAAGATCTTGGTAGTTTTTTCATCCCATGTTTAATAGGAAACACTAGTTTTGATCATGTCTTATGTGACTTAGGGGCAAGAGTGAGTCTCATGCCCTTATTTGTGTGCAAAAAGTTGGAAGTGGGTGAACTAAAACTACTACTATATCACTTCAATTAGCAGATAGGTCAGTTAAATTCTTTATAGGCATCTTGGAGGATATTCCTATCAAAGTTAGGAAATTTTTCATTTCAGCAGATTTTGTAATACTAGAGATGGAAGAGGATTCACAAATCCCAATCGCACTAGGTAGACCCTTTATGGCTACTTTTGGTGCTATAATTGATGTTAAGAATGGAAAACTTTCCCTAGGGGATTAAAAAGTTGAATTTGATATTTGTAAATCTATTAAACAACCTTCTCTTGAGGATTCATGTTTCGAGGTTGATATGTAGAACCAATTTGTGAAAGATGAAGCAACTAGAGTGCAATCTAAGGATCCCCTAGAGAGATGCATTGTAGATGGTGACACTTCAGACGTTGATGATGAAGTGGCTAAGATTATTGACTTTCTGAATGCAATCCCAACACTTCCTCACAACCCGCAAGATGAGAACTTGAAGGTAATGCCCAAATCTGAAGACTGGGAGGAGGGGAAAGCACCTAAGGTTGAATTAAAATCACTCCCCTCCACCCTCAAGTATGAATTTCTTGGACCCAATTCATCATATCCAGTTGTTGTTAATACTAAATTAAATAAATTAGAAACTGAAAAATTGATAAGGGTCCTGAAAAATTGCTAAGAATCTTGGTGCTTTTGGCTAAGTTGTGCAATTTGGATGGAATGAAGTCAAAAAGAGTAGAAATTTGGTGCATGAAGATAGAATTCAATGTTGAGGCTATGTGAAGACCAATTGAAGGGTCAAAAGAAGTAGTGAATGTTATATTCTATTCCTATTTATTAGATTTTTTTTGTTGGGTTTAGCCCAATATTTTGTAATTAGGATAAATGAGGGTTCTCCCTCAAGGATGAAACATTTTTTACACTTTCAACTTCACATTACAATTCTCTAATTTAGAATTTGGTATTCTCTTCTCCATCATGAGTGAGTAATTCCCTTTGTTTCTAGGATTGGGGCTATGCCCTTTTACATTTAATTAACACTTGTTCTTACTTTTATTCCATTGAGTGTTGTGATTTGAATCATTAAACTGAGTTTTATTCGTGTGAGTTGTCTGGCCAACAAATTACACTTCTTAGATACATTAGGGAAGGACCGAGAGGTGATCCCAACTATCTGACCATTCAGTTATTCAGACTAGAATCCTAATTCATGATAGTAGTATTAGGATTCTTGGGGGATTGCAGAATTCACCTTGGGTTGTTGCGAAGCGATTGGATAGAAAGATCCAAGTAAAGGATTTGATTGATAATCGTACTACGAGAGTTGGTGCGACTTCAATTGAGTACACCTGTCGAAGCTCGAGAGAGGATGACACATATCAACAAGCAATTCACCCTCACAACTTAAAGTTCATGAAAAGGAGCAAAACAAGGATTTGCGAGTGTAAAGGCGGTAACCCTTATCCTGGGAACTCTTCCTAAATAGATTTCAATCATTTTTAATATTTTAAAAATTATTCTTGTCAATTGTTCAATTGCTCTAAATTCACTTTTAATTACTCTTCGGGTTAAGTATAAATTAATTGTTATAATTAAAGGAATTTTACAGTCCTCATGGGATCGATAATTTATTACTTGATGACATAATCGTACACTTGCGATTTATCCTATCAGGTTGAATATCATTTGTACAATCTTTCTCTTGTTCATTTCTACTTTTATTTTATATAACTTCGGTTGAGGATTTTAATATCTCACATCCACAAATTATGAAATCCATAATATACAAACCTACCAAAATGAAGAAACAAACGAATAACAATGGAATTTTTTATAATACAAAATGGAAAATAAAAAAATAATTTTGCTAAGTGACAGTGTTTTGGTATCATGCAAATTGTATTAGTTTTTTTCCATACAGTGTTTTGCCTTCACCGAAAACAATGTTTTGCTTTTCACACAAATTGAATTAGTTACTTTGTCACAACAACAGAGGTTGTTTCTCGTGGAAAAAAAAGAGTATTCCGTTCATTATTATTTTATATGGGATCATATATTTTATCTCACAATGTATATCACTTTATATGCTACTTGATGTAATTAGTCAAAAAACATTTAATCACTAAACCTTTTTCTAACCAATCACATCAAATATTAATAATAGATGAAGTGCCACACTTTATAGCACAGAAGTGCTTCCATTTTTTTTTTAGAACATATCACTTATTCAAAATAAGAGATGAGATTGGTACTTAACTACCTCCATAACTTTAGAAGATATTTCCAACACAATTTCAATGAAGAAAAGTGTCTAAGCTTAGTAAACCAAGAAGCAAATATTGTGAAACCAAAAATGACATTCTCTTTACAAATTGATTATTCCATTATCATCAAAACAAACATTCTAATAAAAAACAATTGAAGATGTACCAGACCACCAGTATACCACAGAACTAAGACAATGAAGGGAGGGACAAAGTAAAAGCAGAAAAAAGAATGGCAGAGGAGACTGGCTAAGTAGAGACACAATTTTGGGAGTAAGGTTTTTGACTTTCTGGAAAACACTTAAAGTGTTATAAACTTAAAATATTAAATCTATCAATTTGCAATATTAATTTGGTTCAATTTAGTTCATACAGATAGAATCAAAAACCTAATCGAATTGATCGATTTTTAAAAATAAATACAACCTAATCCAAACACACTCGATTTTTGTAGTTTCCATTTATTAGACCGATTTCAAATTTTATTTTTGGATTGGTCTGAACATCCCTATGCAATTAGTGCTCTTTGGTGGGCCACAAAAACAAAAAAAAATTACTTACATAACTTATTTGTAACATAAAGAAAAACTTAAAAGAATCACATCGGAAAAAAATACGTATGTTAGTAGAACTTTAAAAGGCAAAGAAAAAAAAAACAATTTTTTAACTTTTTTTTCCAGCAAAATCACTTTCCATTAGCACTATAGTTAACACATAAAAACTTGTTGCTACAAAACAATTCATTTGTCACTAAATATCATTTGCCACTTAAAAAATTGCAATGTTCAAGATTTTTTATTTATACTTTTTTTAAATAAATATATTCAAACATACAATTTTGTCTACGTAAATAACTTAGGGTTGAATCAAACGGTTTAACTACGTTAAAAAATAAAATGGAAGATCAAAAATAGGAAGTGAGTGAGAAACTATTTCAGAAACAATGAGAAATCTAAAGTCTATAGACCCTCCAAGTTGTCATCTCCTTCCCTCCAAAGCCATCGTCTTCCTCCCTCCAACCCCATCCCTCCAACTTGTTGTCTCCTTCCCTCCCAGTCGTCATCTCAATTGATGTCACTCTGCCTCGAAAATCATTGTCTCCCTCTAAATGTTGTTGTCTATTCTCGTGTGTAATCACCAACTCATTGTGGTCAAAACCCGCTTCACGTTCGTCTCAAACTGTTGCATCACCACCGCCCCAATCGCACAGCCTCATCACAAGGTGTTTATATTTGTCTTTGTTGTGAAGAAGATCTTTGCTTCTAACTTTGGCACGGTTTTGATGAAGACACCAACATCACCAAAAAAAAAGGAAGAATACTTATGAAGACAAAGAAGATTAAAGCTTCAAGATAATTAGATTAAGTCTCTATAGGTACTTCTATCTTAAAACTCTTAAATATACAAAGTAGTCATGCTCAAACTGTTTTTAAAGAAAGTTGAAACACTTTAAAATACTTAAAACAATTTTCAAAAATAGTGTGTAACGAGTTACTTCATCTAACTAATAGGTTACGTGTGTGAGAAAAGAATTATCCAACTTAAACCTGTTCAGAGTAATCCATTACTGTCTTTGACTAACATATTACCAGTTTTGAATTGCAAGTTATACTACTTTCATACTTGTAAAAACAATCTGTCATTGTTGTACATTCTTCAATATTGTTGCAGAATACTTTCTTTCATGGGGTGTGCAAAGAAAGGGGATTAGAATCACTTGGAAAGGTGTTTTCCAACAGTGAATAAGGATTAGAGAGTGTGTAAGGTACATAGAAATCTCAGGGTGAGATATTGTAATTATAACTCATAATTCTTAGTGAAGAAATCTCTTGTGCTGCAAGAGCACTGGACGTAGCCTTCGGTGGACTAGAAGGTGAACCGGTATAAAAATCACTGTGTATTCTCTTCTCCATTATCTCTTTCATTTTATCTTGATTATTTTTCTGCATATATTTTCCGCTACACGTTAACTCTTGATTTTGCAGAAAAAGTGGCCATAATTTTTAAGTCA
>NC_032022.1:4444635-4445539 GCF_001865875.1 Lupinus angustifolius
ACTTTTTCATATGATGAGTTACAAAATGCTTTCAATGATTTACATCAAGAATATGTTAAGCTTTCCAAACATTTCCTAAAACATAAAAATGAAATTTTTATTTTGGAAAGCCATAACAAAGTTCTAAAGAAAGATATTGAAAAACTCACTTCTTCCTCATGTCAAAAATATTTTGCTCTTGAAACTAAAGTTTCAACATTAAGTCTTGAACTTAATAAACTCAACAAGAGCAGTCACAATTTAGACAAGATCATAAAATTCCAAAGACATTCAATAGACCCTAGAGGTCTTGGCTATGCAAATAGTCGTGTCGCTAAAAATGAGAATGTCTTAGGAAAAACAATCTGGGAGCACTACAAAGTTTTATAAAGAAAGTGTCCATATTAATCCTATTTTTAAAATAAAATCTTGGACACATAAAAATCTACCCACTTGTTCTTACTGTGATAAAATTGGTCACACACCTAACACTTGTCATATTAGAAAATATGGTGTGTCATTTGGCCAATACAAATGGATAGAAAAAGGTGCAAACCCCACAGGACCCAAATCACATTGGGTACCTATAAAATCCTTTTAATATGTTTTGCAGGAAAATTTGAGAGCCGCCTGCAATTTATGGTACTTGGATAGCAGCTGCTCAAAACACATGACGGACGATAAAAGTAAATTCTCTGTCCTGACTCCAAGGGACAAAGGATATGTCACATATGGTGATAACAACAAGGGAAAAATTCTTGGAGTTGGTAGAATTGGAAAGCCACCCTCAACAACTATAGAAGGTGTACTATATGTTGAAGGACTCAAGCACAACCTTCTAAGCATAAGTCAATTATGCGACAAAGGATTTCATGTGGCGTTCTACCCAGATAAGTGCATCATTGAAAGTAAGGATTCAAATAAT
>NC_032022.1:4445639-4446318 GCF_001865875.1 Lupinus angustifolius
TTATAGTGGACGATTTTTCTAGATATACTTGGACTCTATTCTTAGTTCATAAGAATGAGGCATTCAAAGCCTTTAGCATTTATGCTAAAAGAGTTCAGAATGAAAAATCTCTAAAAATTGCTACTATACGAAATGATTATGGGGGAGAATTTCAAAACTCTTCTTTTGAAGAATTTTGTGATGTTCTTGGGATCAACCATAATTTTTCTGCTCCTAGAAAACCTCAACAAAATGGTGTTGTAGAGAGAAAGAATCGGTTCTTAGAAGAACTGGCTCGAGCAATATTAAATGAAACTAACCTCCCAAAATATTTCTAGGCTGATGCAGTTAGCACTACATGTTATGTTTTGAATCGAGTTCTTATAAGACCTAGTCTTAAGAGAACCCCCTATGAACTCTTCAAAGGTAGAAAACCAAACATTTCTCATCTGCATGTTTTTGGTTGTAAATGTTTTGTTCTGAACAATGGTAAGGATAACTTGGGCAAGTTTGATGCAAAACCTGATGAAGGACTTTTCCTGGGCTATTCTCTCACGAGTAAAGCTTATAGAGTCTTTAATAAAAGAACTCTAGCCATGGAAGAATTTATTCATGTATCTTTTGATGAAACCAATCATGTATTAAAAGATGTGATATCTTGTGATGAAGACGACTTGCCAAGTTCCCCTACTAAAAACAA
>NC_032022.1:4446418-4447305 GCF_001865875.1 Lupinus angustifolius
GCTACGCAAGAAGAATTAAACCAGTTTGAGAGGAATGAAGTTTGGGAACTTGTTCCTAGACCGAAAAATAGGCATGTCATTAGAACTCGTTGGGTCTTTAGAAATAAATCTGATGAAAATGGTGTTATTGTTAGAAATAAAGCTAGACTAGTAGCCCAAAGATACAATCAAGAAGAAGATATAGACTTTGATGAAACCTTTGCTCTGGTTGCTATACTTGAAGCCATTAGGCTATTACTTGTAAATGCTTGTTCTCTTAATTTTCAATTATATCAAATGAATGTCAAGAGCGCTTTTCTCAACGGCTACATTCAAGAAGAAGTGTTTGTATAACAACCTCCTGTTTTTGAAGATTACAAACATCATTCTCATGTCTACAAGTTAATGAAAGCCATCTATGGTCTAAAGCAAGCTTCACGAGCGTGGTACGATCGTCTAACAAATTTTCTGAAAGAAAAAGGTTTTACCAAAGGGAAGGTCAACACTACTCTATTTATAAAGAAAATAAATCATCATACTTTACTAGTTCAAATTTATGTAGATGATATTATTTTTGGTTCTACTAATGAAAGTTTGTGTAGTGACTTTGGCAAAATGATGCAAGGAGAAATTGAAATGTCCATGATGGGAAAGTTGAACTACTTTCTTGGACTACAAATCAAACAGCTTGATAATGACATTTTTGCAAGTCAATCCAACTATTGCAGGGATTTTCTAAAAAGATTTGATATGGATGACTGCAAGCCAATAGCTACTCCTATGGGATCTAGTACATACATTGATACCAATGAAAGTGGAAAATGTATTGAAATATCAAAGTGTCGAGGTATGATCATATCTCTTTTATATTTGACTGCCAGTAGACCTGATATCATGTTTAGTGTATG
>NC_032022.1:4447405-4450703 GCF_001865875.1 Lupinus angustifolius
GGCTAAATATATAGCAGCAGGTAGTTGTTGTGCCTAAGTGTTGTGGCTTAAGCAACAATTACGAGATTATGGCTTAGACTTAGGCTGCATTCCACTGAAATGTGATAATACTAGTGCTATAAACCTCACAAAGAATCCTATTATGCATTCTAGAACCAAACACATAGATATAAGGCATCACATCCTAAGGGACCATGTTCAAAAGAAAGATGCATCCGTAGAATTTGTTGATACTCATAACCAACTTGCAGATATTTTTACTAAGCCCTTGGCAAAAGAACCTTTTTACATAATTAGAGTTGAATTAGGAATTCTTGATGAATCTTACCTATCTTAACATGCTTATATGATTATATGTTTGCTTCATTATGTTTATCTCATGCCTACTTGATCTTAAATATATTTATTTGTGTTCAAAAACTTCAAATTTTGGGTTAAAAATCATTTTCAGTGTATCATTATGCTTAAAATAAATTTTCTAAGGAGAGTAACCGATTACAGGGTGAACAAAGAGTTTCAGTAACCGATTACCCAAAATTTGTAATCGATTACTCAAACTCTCTGTCTGAAAAATTTTAAAATTTCAATTTGTGTAACCGATTACTCAAAGTAGTGTAATCGATTACTCTGTGCTTATAAATAGGATTTTCTGCACTTTTTCAGACTTCATCTTCTTCCTCCTACTCTCTCACTCGTGCATACCCCTCTCTCACTCTAAAATCTTCATTTCTAAACCGTTTTGGGTGATTTTTGTGTTCATTTCTATCACATTTTCGATTCTAAACACTTCTTATCAATCATTTTCATGATTAGTGGCTTGAATAAAAAAACCCCAAATCTCCAAAACCCAAAAACCTAATATTTCAAAATCCCAAATCCATGGCTTCTTCTTCTAGATCAAAGAAACAACACACCAATACATCTCAAAGGAGTCAAGGAACAACATCTTTGGAGTCTAACTCTCTGTATTTGACAAGGCTTCTTGCTAATGATGAGCAATGCAAGATATTCGAGGAGCACTTCCATGGTCGCACCATTTTTACTCCAAAATACGGTAATGTAGGGAATTTTGAATTTGAAGATTTTCTATTTCCTTATCTTTTGCAGCAACAAAACCTTTTTGACTTTTGTTGTGAAACTAACGACATATTTATCCCAAACTTGTTCGAGTATTTTACTGCAACATGAACTTTCGGAAAAATCGTCTAACTTCCTATGTGAAAGGAAAAGAGATTGTCTTAGATGCTAAAACTTTGGGTTCATTGTGCTGTCAAATACCCACTCAAGGTAAGCACTGTTGGTTTCGGTCTTCAGTGTGAATGAGAGATCTATGATCGTAAGGAATTCTACTATTCTATGTGTAGAATTTCTAAAGAGGAAATTGAATTGCGTAAGCAGCAAGGCTTTGGTAAAACTGTTAATAATCGAGATATCCTCTCTACTGGACATCACAAACTCGAAGATCATTTGCTTCATTATCTGCTGAGTTATGTCATCTTACCAAAAATTTTAAACCATTCTCAAATAAGTGACATAAAGCTCCAATTGATGTACGCTATGAAATTTAACATCATGATCAATTAGACTCAGATGATAATGCGACAAATGTGGAACGTTCGAGGAACACAAAGTCCTTTCCCTTATGCTATCTTCGTAACAAACATTCTTGAACATTTCGGTGTGTCTACTAATGGTGAAACCAAGGTACCTCTGAATCTTCCCGAAAGCAAGATTAATGTGGAAGTTGTCCATAAAATGGGTTACTCCATTGATCCTCGTGATCGTCGCTCTTATAGGCATCGATCTGATAGACAACCTGCACCTACAAACATAGAACCGACAAGTCAACTACTGCTGAACCATCTGAACCTGAAGCTCCTAACCATCCTGAACCTCAACCGTCTGAGTTTCATGCTCAATCGTCCTCATCTGCTGCCATGCCTACGAACCAAAAGATTATGGATGAGTTGTTTTCTCTACGAGCTTACATCACTAACCGGATGGATGCTCTCGACTCTCATAATCAACAAATCCAATATGAACTTCATTGCCTCTTCTCTAGGATGGATAGCATGGATATTGATGAAGACAATTCGGATCCTGAGTCTTAGAATATCTATTGTTAGGATTTTCTAGTTGTATTATTTTTAAAATTCGGACAAATTTTTAATTCTACTTATTTGTTGTTTTTAAGTTATTGCTGCATATTCCTAGACAAGTTATTTTATGATGTTTTGTGCTTTATTGTTCCATTCCTAGATACATGTTTGAAACATTTTATTTATGCATTGCAATACTTGCTTATTTATATCTTGATCTATATATGAGTATATGATATCATATTGATATATCTTGACTATATACGTGTATGTATGCTATATATATTGTGTTGGAATCTCTTTGCTTTTCTACTTTTTGATGAAGTCAAAAGGGAGAGAAAAGTTGGGGAAAGTGTATTTTTTGTAAAATTAGTTCAGGCACATTACTCCAAAAGAAAGGGGGAGCATAAAAGATAGGGGGAGCATAGTCAAGTCAAACTTCAACATATCTCAAAGTATGCTGCTCTCAAGAAAACTATATTGTCAAAAGATATTGGTTTGTCATCATCAACAAGGGGGAGATTGTGAAGAAGATCTTTGCTCCTGACCTTGGCACGGTTTTGATGAAGACACCAACATCACCAAAAAGAAGAAAAGAAAGAATACTTATGAAGACAAAGAAGATTAAAGCTTCAAGATAATTAGATTAAGTCTGTACAGGTACTTCTATCCTAAAACTCTTAAATATACAAAGTAGTAATGCTCAAACTATTTTTAAAGAAAGTTGAAACACTTTAAAATACTTAAAACAATTTTCAAAAATAGTGTGTAACGGATTACTTCATCTAAGTAACAGGTTACGTGTATGAGAAAAGAATTATCCAACTTTAAAACTGTTCAGAGTAATTCATTATTGTCTTTGAGTAACATATTACCAGTTTTGAAAATTTGAGTAACCTTACCCAGATTGCTATAATCGATTACTCTAATTCGGTTTTAAATGAAAAGTGGACATAGAGTTTGGGTAATCGATTACCCACTGTCAGTAATCAATTACTGAGAGTTGTTGCATCAGATTTCAAAAATGAAATGTTATCACTCCAAACGAAATTTCTTCACTTCAAACAACTCCTACACTTTCAGAAAGACACCAGGGTGTTTGGATAGTCTATATAAAGGCTCTAACTCTCACAACAAACCAACACAACAACACACAACTCTTATACAATCTCCAAAAGCTCTTAAACTTATTCTAAAGT